>NC_088853.1:1239363-1379363 GCF_963853765.1 Magallana gigas | reverse complement strand
CTGTGCTTACAATTTGTTCTTGATTTTCTGTACTAAACCTGTATATGTAATATTACTCTTTATATCTTACTCCCTCTCTTCTCTCTTAGTTTTGTTCTGTCAAACAGGTACTATGTTCTTCTCTCTCTCCCTCTTCTCTTTCTATCTCTCTCTCATACTTTCTTTGCTTTTTCTCTACTGAACAATTCAATTTCAATTTCTTTATTAACCAATTAAGGGCCCTCAAGGGACAACATGAAGACTGTTGACATACAACATTCAATGAACATAAAACATTCAATAAACATATACAAGAGGGAAAGAGCTGGATGATTAAAAGAACTATGTAATATTACTCATTAGATCTCTCTCTCTCTCCTCTCCCTCTCTCTCATACTTTCTTTGCTTTTTCCCTACCGAACATGTACATGTAATATTACTCATTAGATCTCTCTCTCTCTCTCTCTCTCATACTTTCTTTGCTTTTTCTCTACTGAACATGTACATGTAATATTACTTCTTAGATTTTATCTCTCTCTCCTCTCTCTCTCTCTCTCTCTCTCTCTTTCTTTGCTTAAAATTTCCCCTTGAATTTTTCTACTAAACCTGTACATGTAATATTTCTCTTTAGATCTCTCTCTCTCTCTCTCTCTCTCTCTCTCTCTCAGTTGTGTCATTACCCCGTGTAGAGAACATTTTGTACTTGCTATCAAAATACAATTCACACCTAATCATCAAATGTGTGCAAAATGGGAATCCACCAACGTATACATGTTAATTCCTGGCTTATGGCCCATGCTTTGCTATTCCCTTTAAAAGTGGCCTTAACCCTGGTTGATTTTTGACTGTCCCCCGGGCAGATAATTGGACAATACCCCAGCCCTGACATTACCACAAGGTTATGTTTCTCCTCGTCTAACACCTCAATGATCTAATGGGATTGTGGGCAAAATTATTCTGTCAGTTCCTGGGTAAGAAATTGATGTTGACCTCGGCCTATGCTCTCAGGCAACAGTTCTTACCCCAGGACTAACACAATGACTACTGCCCTCATACCCATTAAGAGATGAAAACTATCATATAATGTCTATGAATGACACACGACGACAAACGTGAGATAGCAATGGGTCTCCTGAATGACTCAGGTGACCTAAAAATACATAGTATAGCTACATGAACATGGTGATATTACATGAATACTATACCACATATATTCTCTCTTTGACCTCTCAGTACACAGCACAGTCAGAGACAGCCTGGGAACCTGTAAAGAGACCATCAACTGTTACACACTAGTATTTGATGATATCCCACGCAAGCACTGGATTTAACATCATATACATGTATACACATTTATGATACAATGCTTAATATTTTAAAAAATATTTTTGGGTTCATTTTTGTACATATTGTGTCCGATTTTTTTCTTAATTACCTTCTCATGTTTCTTAACATGTTTAAAATTGATATATAAAGTACATTTATCATTTTGCGGTTTATAAAGCCACTTAACCTTTTCTTTAAAATTGAAATAAAACCCAACTGCATGGCTGGATTTTTACAGGAGCAGGATGAAAAATATAAACTAAAATGGTTGATATATACATGTACATTTATTATTTTGCGGTTTATAAAGAGTAAACTGCCCCAAACCATTTCATATCGTATAAAACAAATAAATATTGAATTCATTGCTTATACTTTAATTTTTTTTACTCTTCATTGTAAATAAACATAGGTAATCACAGATTACTAAGCTCACCGAGGCGGAGCATCACCCTTAAGAGACATCACCTTCATAAGACCACCTTTATCATTTTATATGAAAATCATACTTTATGATCTTGGATATTCATGGATTCTGTTTTGACAAAATATCGTATATCATCTGATAAATTTTTTTATGATAATCATATGTTCATATGTTAATCAATACAATGATATAAAATTAAATATTGCATCATGTCATATTTTTAATATATATCATATAATACAATAAAATACCGTAATAAACAATAATGAGATATGATATTGTAACGTATGATATGACATTGTATTGTGTTATACCATATTGTATTTGATCACATAATACAATATCATAAAATATAATACAATATAGTATTATATTACAATATCATATTACATAAATTAATACATCATAACATTGAAACATGATATTATATTGTATAATATAGTATGATATTGTATTGAATGACATTGAAACATATTTGATCATACATTATATGATATTATATCATATAATACAATATAATTTGATTCCAACATTGTATCTTATCAAATGATACCATATTATGTGATAAAGTAAAATATTATAAAATACATTATTATATTATACATGTATATTGTATCATATGACACAATCATTTATAGTACAATATCATATCATGCAATTTCATGTGATATGATAATATATCATATAAACCAATATCATATCATACAATATCATATGATACAATATTATATAATATTACAATATCATATAATACAATTTCATGTGATATAATTCTATATTACTGAAACCAATATCATATTATACAATATTGTATGATACAATATAATAGAATATACAATATTGTATCATAGGATACAATATAATATTTTGCAATATCTTATGTAATTGTATCATGTGAAAAAATAATAAATTAAAAATACAATTTAATATTATACAATACTATACATAACAATATCATGATACAATATCATATCATAAAATATCAAAAAAATTGATACAATATCATATCGTATCGTATAACTTTTTATAGTATAACATATGATATCATATTGTATCATATCAAACAATATTGTTTCATATCATACAATACTATATCATAGGAATCATGTTACATAATTTATCAACAAACAAATCAATCTATCGAGCTGTTTTGAGTGAGGTAGGAGATTTCTTTAGCATCCTTGATAATGGAGATCAGGCTCTGCATCTGAAGCAACCTCTGCGTTTAATTTATAATAAAGTTAAATCAACTATGCAAGCTATCATCTAAAAAAACATGTGACCTGTTCCAAAAAACTAAACCTCATCCAGCATCCAAAACCTATGGCTCAGATTCAGCATTCAAGCCCATCAGGTGCATTGGTATCATAAAACGCATCATCCATGCAAGTTTGGTGAAGTTTGGACCAGTAATAACTAAGATATCATCCTCAGAGGGCACTAGCAATTAAAACCTTAACTTCCTCCAGCATCCGCAACCTATGGCTCAGATTCAGCATCCATGCCTGTCAGGTGCATCTGTATCATAAGACACACCATCCATTCAAGTTTGGTGAAGTTAGGACCTGTAATAACTAAGATTTATTTTTTAGCATCCTTGATAATGGAGATCAAGCTCTGCATCTGAAGCTACCTCTGCGATTCATTCATATTACAGTTAAATCAACTATGCAGGTTTGAAATAGTACTATCATCTATTAAACATGTGACCTGTTCCAAAAAACTTAACTTTATCCAGCATCCGAAACCAGACTCAGCATTCAAGCCTATCAGGTGCATCAGTATCATAAGACACACCATCCATGGAAGTCTGGTGAAGTAAGGACAAGTAATAACTAAGATATCATCAGAGGAGGGCACCTGTTTCAAAAACTTTATTTAACCAGCTCTTAAAACCTTAACCTCCTCCAGCATCCGAAACCTATTGCTCAGATTCAGCATTCAAGCTTGTCAGGTGCATCAGAATCATAAGATGCACCATCCATACAAGTTTGGTGAAGTTAGGACCAGTAGTAACTAAGATATAATCATCAGAGGGCACCTGCAACAAAAACTTTAACCAGCTCTTAAAACCTTAACCTCCTCCAGCATCCGAAACCTATTGCTCAGATTCAGCATTCAAGCTTGTCAGGTGCATCAGAATCATAAGATGCACCATCCATACAAGTTTGGTGAAGTTAGGACCAGTAGTAACTAAGATATAATCATCAGAGGGCACCTGCAACAAAAACTTTAACCAGCTCTAAAAACCTTAACCTCTTCCAGCATCCGAAACCTATTGCTCAGATTCAGCATTCAAGCTTGTCAGGTGCATCAGTATCATAAGACGCATCATCCATACAAGTTTGGTGAAGTTAGGACCAGTAGTAACTTAGATATTGCTATCAAAGGGCACCTGCAACAAAAACTTTAACCTGGTCCAACAACCTTAACCTCCTCCAGCATCTGAAATTTAGGACCCAGATTCAGCATCCAAGTCTTTCAAGTCCATAAGTAGGTCCAGATGCATCATCCATGCAAGTTTGGTGAAGATAGGACAAGTAATAGCTTAGATACAGGACCTGCAACAAAAACTTTAACCAGGTCCGGACGCCGACGCCACCGCCGACGCCGAGGGTATAGCATAAGCTCTCCTTGACTTCGTCTCGGTGAGCTAAAAACGGTCATTTGACCCTTAAAATGACGTAAAACTGTACAAAATTCAAACGTAACGTCAGGTGTATTGACACATTTTTGACGTTAGTCTTGTTATGACGTAGGCAACATTCTTAATATGATATTCAACAATTTTTTAGCCAATCAGAAAGCGCATTACAACCAGAATTAGATTATATACCCATCAATTTTTCTTTCTTAAAGCTGTCAATTTTACAGAGTTTGATCTGAGTTTCCAGATCACCACACTGTGGTTTTTTCCGATTCCGTATCACTGCTCGCTGAAACTGATTTGTTCTTAAGGTCAAATCTCACTATAATTTGTAAAACTGTTCCAAATAAAAATTTCAGATAAAAGACGATTTTGTTGAAAAAACAATAATTGGGGAGGGGGGTTATCCCCCATTCAACCTCCCAATTTGATGTATACATGATTTATTCATATAGACGTAGAACACAATTTGTTCATTGTTTACAAATTAATGTAAAACGTTTACTACTAATCTTTCCTGGTATAAAAATGTATGAAATTAAAAGAAGCTAGTGTATGCTAGTAATGCAACTGTCAATACGATAAGCATGGACCATTATCATCGTGATGTCATGAAAAAGTTCAATTCAATATCAATATCAATATACAGGTAAATATCGGTATCTCGAACATGGGATATCTCGAATACCCCGGTTATGTCGAAGTCGGTCGCCGGTCCCGGCCGTTTTCCCTATATATATGATTTAAAAAACTACTGATATCTCGAATACTGTTATCTCGAATACCCCGCTTATGTCGAAGTATGTTTACGGTCCCAATAACAAATTTTACCTGGGTTATCTCGAAGTGAAGTCAATTTTCCGGTCTGCTAATCGCACCCCGCATGTCGTGTCCTCGTTATTCTCGCCCGCGGCAATTCACACCTTTTCTCAAGACTGATAATCTATTAACTCCACGCTTAGCCAGTGCAGCTATCGATGACACGGTAATTGTTATATCAGCTTGGGTATATACTCCGGTGATTGATAAAACAAACAAGTTCACAGCTCCCAAAAGTAAGCACCCCTAACATTACCGATAATATGTATAATGATGCACGCTACTTATAAAGCAAACAAGTTTACGGTCACTCAATTACCAAATAGCGCAGCGTAATTATCGTATAATCCATATCGATGCATGATCAAAGTGAACTTCTACTTAAATAATATACCAAAAATATATTTAATAACACAATCAAACAATTAACACATTTGTCTTTAACTATAAAAGATGGTACAGAATTCTGTACATCATTCAACAACATGTCTCAACACAGCAAAGACAAGCTCCCCACTCCCGGGCTGAAGCGCAAGCTAAAGACCCACACCATTGAAACAAAGTTTCAAAGTTAAAATAATTGTAACGTTTCATATAAATTCTTATTTAAGTGTATATGTGCAATGTCTATAAATGTCTATAAATAAAACATCCTTTCAATATTCCGTCTTTTTTTTCCGTTCATACCGGTTCTCAAATTATTGTGCATATAAGGACTTCCTGTGTTAACATGTCAGGACAAAAACAAAAACGCTAATGGAGTCGAAGAATTTCGACTTCGGATACCTCGAACACCCGGATATCTCGAAGTTTTTCCGTGGTCCCCCGAACTTCGAGATATCGATATTTAACTGTAATTTCATTGCTAGCCTAGTATATATTTTGATACAAACTCCCACTGACTTGGATCCCCCAAAGCATGTCCACCACCAAACTCTCATTTTTGCTATTTTGGACTGGTTTTAAAATGTCGAAAATTAAAGTAGGTTTTCAATTAATTTTACAATATATGTATAACTTATCAGGCAAAATTCAATTATAGTTGATGGACATCATATCACACTTGTTGAAATACCAAAGGTGTAAGCAGTTACCCTGTTGCAGGCATTTTTCAGTTTATTGACAACATGTCTTAATCTAAGTATAGATATTCTTACATGTAACACATGTTTAAGTGACAATAACTTGTTTCAGGGACGTATATACTAACAAGCAGTATATACGTCCCTGCTTGTTTCTATATTTTTTTTGTAATTCAGGTAAGTGATTAAGATATTGATAACAACTGACCCCATTTCTTACATGTTATTCATGTTTAAGGACGGCGACGCAATTCATTTCCACAGTAGATTTTTTATTTAAATTTTTCTATAATGTTAATCAGTTAATGACGAGTGAAAATCGATTTAAAAAAAATTATATTATCATCGACTTCCTTTCTTTACTGGGGGCATTTCAAAATTTGGGACTAAGGGTACGAAAATTCTCAGATATAAAAGAATTAAGTAATGGGAATTTTCTGGGTGTGGGAAAAAATGTAGGTCATCGAGATTGTGGTAACGTCATATTTCTTATTGAAATCATTAATCACTTATTATATCTACCGGTACATACAGCTGTTGGATTGAAACAACTTACCCCCTCCTCCCTTACCTGAACTAAGTTACAACAGTTTTTTTTTCTCGAAAACTTTACATATACATGAATGACATGATTTCCGGGTAGCCATTTTATTTCAATATGTAACGTTACATAGGCCTAGTTGATTTTTAAATATATCGCGTTTTAACTCACATACTATTGTCACTGGCATGGTATATTGAAGAAGTAGACTACATTGTAGAATATATGATATGACAAACCTTTTGTTTCACTGGGAACAATTATCTAAACGAATAGAAATAAACTTTCCTTTCCTCTTCGGAGTCTTCCCTTTGTCTATCGTCTGTTCGACAGGTAAGCGGTAGAGAGGATCCGCTAGACCGCCTTACGTCATTCTAATAAATATTCATGAACAATAAGTAACAACAACAAAAACCCACTGCAGACACGTATTTTCCGGAATAGGACTGCATTCGTTTTCAGTCAATGAAAGACTTTATTTTGATCAAAAAACGACAAATATCCCCATCCCTACTCACACCTATTTGTTTAATAATATATATTTTGGCTGATGCAAATAAATAATTTCAATATCCCCCTCTCTCTCTATCCTATATTTTTTTTCAGAGGGGAGGGGGGGGGGGTATTGATTGCTTGTAGGAAATGGCCTGAATTAATCAATGATACCCCTTTTATATGTAATATTATGCATATTACTGAGAAATTTTGGTTACCAAAATTAAAAAAAGATCTCTCTATTTGTTTCGTTACTTTATACAAAGATGACTTTTCTATAAATTACACAATTGGATCAATCGTGTTTCAAAAAAACAATATTTCAAAATATATATTTACCAACTCAACCAAAAAAGAGGGAGTAGATTAAAATCACTTTAACTACAGAAACGTGAGGGTATCTGAGTTTAAAATCCTTGGAATTTTAATTTGAGCGTACATAAGGCATATATACCATGTGTATTAATTCACACACAATATCCTATATAATTTTTTCCAGTTCAGATACGCCAATTTATTAAGTTTAATGAATATTACGCTTCTTTTCAATGTAATGAATTAAAATGACATTAAATAACGTGACCATCGTGTTATTAGAATGTTTATTACAATTATATATCTAATTCATTTATATTAACTGGCAACATCACTAAACATTGGAAATAAACAATGTTCACTAATTGATAATGCATAAACAATAAAAAAAATGAAGTATATCAATAATCATACATCATATTAATAAATATATCAATAGCTGTAGTCATCTATGTGCAAAATTAATTTTTAATATTTTCTGACAACATAGAACATAGTCTTTAAAAAACATAGTTGCAATTTTTACCATTTAGAGAAGGTTGATAAAAATAGTAGAGGTCTCCTTCCTGTAAGAAAGTATTACATCACTAATAATGTTGAAATTTCCATCCATCCTATTAACAACAATGTGAATAAAGTACTTTCTTTGTAATAAATATTTTGCAAGATTGAAATACATATATATTTCCGGTGTCAATAAGCATTCCCATTATTAATGTGTTGATATCACTATTTTTAAAGAGATAATTTTAAATTTCTTTAATGGCAATGGCCAAGGAAGTGAAGTTGCTTGTAAGTACTAGACAGGTCTAATTAGTGATTACAACAAGTATACTCTATATAGTCACCAATGGTAAAACGTACACTATTATAAATGTTACGTAAATAGAAGTACTTTTCCTTGGTTCCTGACTTAGTGTAAGTATAATACATAGTCTCTAATATAAGTACTAACACAACGGCAGTCTACTGGATCCTAGGTCACTCTACTGGATCCTCTCAGATTAGGAGTATTATTCCTAAGTTCCTAACTTGGTGTAAGTATAAAACATAGTCTGCAATATAAGTACTAACACAGGGGCGGTCTACTGGATCCTAGGTCACTCTACTGGTTCCTCTCAGATTAGGAGTATTATTCCTAAGTTCCTAACTTGGTGTAAGTATAAAACATAGTCTGCAATATAAGTACTAACACAGGGGCGGTCTACTGGATCCTAGGTCACTCTACTGGATCCTCCCACATAAGAAGTACTTTTCCTAAGTTCCTAACTTGGTGTAAGTATAATACATAGTCTCCAATATAAGTACTAACACAGGGGCGGTCTACTGGATCCTAGGTCACTCTACTGGATCCTCTCAGATTAGGAGTATTATTCCTAAGTTCCTAACTTGGTGTAAGTATAATACATAGTCTCTAATATAAGTACTAACACAGGGGCGGTCTACTGGATCCTAGGTCACTCTACTGGATCCTCTCAGATTAGGAGTATTATTCCTAAGTTCCTAACTTGGTGTAAGTATAAAACATAGTCTGCAATATAAGTACTAACACAGGGGCGGTCTACTGGATCCTAGGTCACTCTACTGGATCCTCTCAGATTAGGAGTACTACTCCTTGGTTCCTGACTTAGTGTAAGTATAATACATAGTCTCCAATATAAGTACTAACACAGGGGCGGTCTACTGGATCCTAGGTCACTCTACTGGATCCTCCCACATAAGAAGTACTTTTCCTTGGTTCCTGACTAGTGTAAGTATAATACATAGTCTCTAATATAAGTACTAACACAGGGGCGGTCTACTGGATCCTAGGTCACTCTACTGGATCCTCTCAGATTAGGAGTATTATTCCTAAGTTCCTTACTTGGTGTAAGTATAAAACATAGTCTGCAATATAAGTACTAACACAGGGGCGGTCTACTGGATATTAGGTCACTCTACTGGATCTATTGTTTGAAGCAATCTTTGCATGTAAAATGCTGCACTGATGACATGTTAGAAATTTTGTCTCCCACACAGTAATTTTTTTTGTGGAATTTCCTTTTACAAATACCACAAGGAACCTAAAAGCAGAAAAAAGGAAGAATTTATTCCAGGAATTTTTATAAATTCACTTTCAAAATTTAAAGTACATATAATATAGCTGATATAAAATATGCAACAATATACCATACTTACCAAATCACCTTTAAGGTCATCTACCTTAAATCCACAACAAGGACAACAATCAGCAATGTGTTCTGTATAAAAAAAAATGATCTTATACTATCACAGTTTTCATGTTAATGAAATATATACAATGTAAAGAGGAATAGCCACCAAACTTTTAATCATCTATTGAAAATGTGTGCATTTTAAAACCTACCTTCAAACAGCAGAAGAGTAGTTCCTACTTCTGTCCTTTTCCTCAGAACATCTTCTTTGGTTATATTCAAGAGAGATTCTCCACTAAGGTGTCTTTCTGCAAACTTTAAATAAGGATTATCAATTAATACAATGTGAAAGGTAACTTTAATGACTACAAATGTACAATGCCTTGTACATTGTTATGTAAACAAGGGAATTTCTTTTGGTGCTTTTACCAGTACTTACCATTAAACAGAACACTCCACAACTAGAACCATCTTTCTGCTTTGAATGTTCGTTCACTTTCAATTCCCATTGAATACTTAACAAAAGGTTTCTTCCCATGTAATTTCTAAAATTATATAATAATCTGTAAATAATGTCAATTTCATTTCAAAAACTGGAATACCATGAAAACTTAGCACCTGAAAAAAGTTTATTGCTTGCTGTATTTTTCAGCAATTTGGAGAGAGTAAAAGTACAAAAAAAAATTTTAATCCAAGAAAATTAATTAAGAAGAAGTAAAGATTTTATGAAAACGTGTTCCAGCAAACCTCCAGCCATTGAGTACTTGTCTGCGCTGAAATGTTGTCTCTCCAAGTGGGTTGTAGAAGTAGACTTTGAACGACTTTGGTTCAATTATCTACAAAGGTAAAATGAAATTGAATGAAAGAGATGTAAATCATGTAAACTTCTTCTTAGTAAAATGAACGAAATATCCAGTAATTGCAATGTCAGTAAAATTTGATGTGACATTTCTTTTGGATGAATTTGAAAACTTGCCACTAGATCCCAATGTCCTCTTTGATGATACACACCAATGATGTAGTCATATTCCAGAACACGGCACTGAATAATGATGTTGAGGCATAAATCATTCAACATTTTTTTTTTACTTCATAACAAATGTTTTAAAATTAATGTTGTTTTGAAATAGTTACTTTTTGTTCACTTATAAAACTCATCATAATTATTGGTCAGCTGATGCTAGGTTTTACAGGCTATAAATTATTTGGATCAAGAATTTTTGGTACCTTTTTTTCTGAAGACTGGACATGATCATTGATGATACTTGTCATCTTGGATACACCCAAATGTTTTACTTTTTTCCCCTTATCCCATTCTTTCTGGGCTAGGTATGAGAGGTATGCATCAAGTACCTATAAATGCAAAATTGTGTCCTAATCAATTTATTATTCATTCAAAATGTGATGATAAAAGCAATTTAGGCATGTGACGTGCAGACTTATACAATAATAATTAGTGTGGTGATGAACCACCTTCCAATGTATCATGTAGACAAAATGCCAAGAAAAAACGGCAACAAAAATGTTCTCAAGGGCTGAAGAAAATACTGCACAATACAGTAAAACTTGTTTAGTACGAACACGAATATAGCGAATTCTTAGATATAGCAAAGTTTTTTTGAGTCCCCTGCAAAATTCTTAACAAATCTTTGCAAAATTTTACGGTTATAACAAATTCAGATATAGCGAACTGATTTTGAGTCCCGTAGGGGTGAATAATAACGAAATTTAACACTTTTATAATGAAGTTCTTTACAGTTTAAAAAGTTTGTTCTACCATTTAACATAATTGTTTGAAAGCATTTATTTTCATGTAAAATTTTCAATTCTTGATCCGATTATTAAAGGTATTAAAGGAATGTATATTTATTTTAAGCCTCAATTAGCAAAAATTGTAGTCTTGCAAAAGAAAACATGTATATACTATATAGTGAATTTGCTATAGTTATTATTACGAATTTGTTATACAGATATAACGAATTAAGGATATAACGAAGTAAATCCATTGGTCCCTAGGACTTTGCTATAACCAAGTTTTACTGTAACATGAAAAAATAAATACCTGATCAGTCAACCAGTTTGGACTCTTTAGAGACATGAGATCAGCATCATTAACATTATATCCATAAACCCTGGCTTTAATGTAATTTGTCGCTCTTTCCTGATTCCATATTTTCATAAGTTTGTTTGTAGCTATAAAAGTGATTAATACTAAAATCAGATATATTCAGACCAATGTTATTTTAAAATTAAAACAATAAATATTTACAATCCATGTTACCTTTCTGTGAATCAATGTCAGTCCAGGTTGTTCCAGTGCATTGTGTTGCTGATTCACCTGTTTCCCACTGTACTTTCTTTTTCCCTTTTTTCTTAGATTTGGTTGTCATTTCAGATGCTTTAATTAATAGAACATAAGATGAATTTTTTAAGGGAAAGATACATTAATTATCAATTACATGCATACATGCAAAAAAGTTTTTAACAAAGTGAATCCATTAGACACTGTCCTGAATTTGATTAATTTAAGCGTTGAATGCTTATGATGTTGTCGGGCCTATAACACACCAAGCAGATCAGACAAATAAGTTTGAAAGTTTCATTTAATCTTACAATAATAAATATACTCAAAGCCCGTGATAACGTTATATTTGTGCTCCTGATGCATGAATTAGCTAGGTGTATTCACAGGAAATTGAACATCGCATATTTCTAATGCAAACATAAGGGGAAATACACACTGAATATAAATATATAATATTATTTTTTTTAGTTGCATATCTATCACAGCATCAGAGATTCTTTTGTTAAAGGGCATTTGATAAAAACAAAATAAAAAATTCAAAACCTGTATCTTACCTTCTGAGGTAGGTTCTGATCTGTTGAAACCTTCCATCTGAGCCAAAGCATCTATGCATGCTTTTTCAGCAGCTTCCCTCTCCTTGCGTTCCTTCTCAAAATTTCTTTTCAAACTGAATTTTTTTGTCTCCACTGAAAAAAGCATTATGTTAAAATTACTCATGGATCCATGCACATTAAATATGGATTATTTTTACCTCTGAAAAGTAAAATATAGCATTACCGAGTTTATGTAGCATTAAAAGTGCCATTCTATATTTCTGAGCATTTGTCATATCTTTTGGGCAATGATTATCAGAAATGGTCTTCATTGTCTGAATATGATCATCTTTACAGTACTCCTCAAGTAAAGTTACAGCAATTTGGGATATTTTATCTGTTGATGTTCCAGCCTCTTTTGTGGACCTGACTATAAGTGCCTCCCATTCAATTATTGGCATCTGACTGACCATTTCTGGAAAGAAAGAAAAAACAAAGAAAAATTTCATATCTGTTAGGTTGATAGTCTTACTGGTGAATTGGTTTCTTTATTTTTGGAAGAAAATACCTTCAATACTCTCAAGAATTGATTGTGGCACAGTTGAATGGCCATCAATTATTATAGTGTCCTCGAGCTCCTCTTGATCTTTTTTTAGATCTTCTAACTTGATGGTTTTTGATGTTGTCTTTCCATATCTTATACTTCTGTTTGCTTTTCTCTTTCTTAATTTTAGACATTTTTCAGATTTTGTTCCCAATTTTGGTTTTTTAGCAGACTTCGGATCTTCAACAACTTTCCTTTTCTTAGGAGGTTCTGGAATGAGGCCTTCCTCCTTATGTAGCATGTTGTTCATGTAGGATGATGCTTCATTAAGTAGAACACTTAGATGTTCTAGTGTACTTTCCTCTTGGCAAAGATAAGTGGCATTTTGAATAATTGACAGACTTTCTCTGCATTTAATGGCTAAAATTTTTAACTTTGACCGTGGAGTTTTTTTGCAAGTTGGTAAATTTGCATCAGAGAGCTCCACATTTTTATCAGTGATATCATCTTCTACATCCTCCTCATCGCAAAGATCATCTTCATTTGATACGAAACCTGATACTGGAATGGACACTACATCAAAATCTAACGTGAAAAAAGGCGAGTTGCTGTAACTCAAGGGGATGTTCTTCCATGTAACACCAGGAAATCTGCCATTAATGACCGCAAATATATGTTTGCATGGGAGAAGAGTCCAGGTCCATGCATGGCACCCACAACTCGGCATTCCATGGCCATTATCCAATAGAACATTGTACTCTACTTTTTTTCTAGAGTCTGAGACACTTTTAATCTGCAATAAGATATTCCATATACACATTCAAATTATTGTTTTTCACAGTTTTCACTCTTCCATCTTTCAAAAGAGGTAAAATACAATTCCTTTCCTTAATTTATTTTAATATAGTTTGTTAATAAATTACATGTTTATAGTGTTAAACTCAAATTAATTTAGATAATATATATATATAAGCTCATGTATTGAATTTCCAGTTAAAGCCAATACAAGTTCATCTATGTACCTTAAAACAGTTTGTAGATAGCTGTATGATATCAGTCTCTTCCACTGTTTCTGCGAGATCTATTTTTGTCATGCAGTGCTTAATAAAAGGTGCTGGTCTGTTCTTCAAGAAATCTGGTATTGCTGCAATGTAAGAACGACCGACTCTTTCTGAGGCCAGCACGTTGTCACGAGTATACCTATCCAAAAAGAAAATATCCATAGAATACAATTCAGAGTAAAAAAAAAAAAAGAAAGAAAGGGAAAAACTCTGGGATACAATTTATAAGAAAATAAATCTTAATCAGAAAGCATGCTTTCCAACTACAAAGCCTTAAGTTGAAGTATTATATAACATAGTCAGTAAGAATTATGAGAATTCAAAAATGGTGTAGAGCAACAGCTACCAAAGAGTTTTCATGAAATAAATAGAGCTGTTATGTGTGCAAATTATTATTGTAAAAATACCTTGTTATGGAAGAGATATAATAATAATTGTTTTGTCACATAACATGAATCCATACCTATATACTAAATTAAATTATGATATGTAAGCATATATTAAGTTGTAAGATACAAGAATTTCATGTATTTTTTGTAAAGTGATAATTTAATTTACATGACTATGTCAGCTATTAAAAGCAGAGTATTTCAAAAGTAAGACAATTTTCACACAAAAAGCAGATACATAAATAAATTAGGAATAATAGAAATAAGATGGGGTAACCAGTCAGTAAACAAATTTTTGCAATTGACCAAACAGTATCTAAGGAATGCATTAATATATGATACCCAAATCAAGGTTGCTATTACACCCATCTTTGATTGCAAGTAAAAAACAAAAGGAGCACTTTTCAGGGAAAGAAAATCATTTTAGTATTATACATGTTTGAAAATTATTAACCATTTTACTTCCATTGAAAAAAATATCTGGTAAATTATTCATAGACTATGATGAAAATCTTCCACCTTCCATCACCAGTAATATTAAAATTAAATGTTATGAATAACTGGTACGTACTCTACTTGCAAACATTTTTAAGTGTAGTAACTCGATGAAGCTGACTATTTAGTAAGTTTCAGTTTTAATCAATTTTTCCCAAAAATATTGTGGACTTTAACTATATTTTTATTAAATAGTTTTCCCATCACAAAATAAAACTACAATAGAGTTGATCTTTACAGATACTTACATGTAATTAAATACTTTTTGCAAAACATTTTTCTGAGTTGTAACCCTTTTCTTTTGATAAAAAGTTAGACGGAAACAACATGGCATAATAGTCAGACAGGTACAAGATAGAGAAGGGTATACCCATTTACATTTACATTGATATTTGTATCCCTAAACCAAATGTGGATAGTGTGGTAATAAAGTATACAAGTTTCAAAGTATCACTGTTGCACACACACACAATATATATATAAATATATGTACATACATCCATTTCCTCCAAGTAAATTACCAAAGAATAATTGATAATCGCAGCTTATGTGTTCATTGAAAATTATCAATTAAATAGTGACAGAAAAGCATTAGGAACAATACGATGCATAAATACACTGCTTATACTTACTGTCAAGGTAGTTTTGCTGCTTAGAAAAAAAAATTAATATTGTAATGACACATGCATTTAAATATGTTATTTAAAGTTATCTTAAAAAGAGTTTAGTGTATTAAAAAAAAATGATCACATGACTATCATATATATTTAAGATGGATTGATGGTGGTGGCCATTTTTTTTAGACTGTATTGATCTCCTTTAAAAGAAGAGCTATATATAAGAATATAGGAAAATACCCAAGTTTAAAATATAATATATCTTATCTAATTTGTTGACCACCCTGCCTCCTTAAAGATATATAAAACAGATCACCAACAATTAAACATTGAAACATTAAACCTCTTCATTTTAAAAGACATCGGCTAATAACTGCAATGGCGTGTGCATACAAACTAAATAATTAGCGTGTTTAAAATGAAATTTTTTTGGAACACGTACGCCGTTGCATTTATTAGACCTCATCTTTCAAAAAATGATGATTTGATGCTTATATTTATATTTTTAATTTTGTCTAAAAATTTTTAGCAATACATTTATAATTCCTGTTTCATCCATAGTGTAAATTCAAATTAATGGAACAGCCATTGGAAGAGTCCTGAACGTGAATTTTGATTTTTGCTCATTACGTGGCACTTAAGTTTACGCCATTCTACAATTATGATGTCATAGTAGTTTAACCTTTGACCAGCTGTGTGGTAATATATATAATCTCATGAATGCCATGGTTTTTAACACACTTTACAGAAAAGAAATATTTGAAATGTAAATATTGTTTTATATCTTTGGGTACAGACCCTGTTGAATAACTTTGCTGCACTATTCTACTTACATGCAGCTAAAGAAAACAAAAGTAACATTCAATTATAAGTTAATTATGAATTTTAACATGCATTCTGATGATAGTAAAACAGAAGTAACATTTAATAACAATTCAATAACATGGATGTTGAGGAATTTGAACAGGTACTCACTTCAACATCATGGCTGGCAAATACTCAGAGACCAAACTGGAGATCATTCCTGACAGATGGTTATCTTTTCTCTGTTCTAGGAATTTATATTTGAAAATTTTGTTTTGTCTCTCAAGCCCATTGTTGGTGTTTACTAAGAGGCCTTGACCATATCTATGAGCCCAAACCCAACGCTAAAAAAGATGAAATTATAGACTGTTGAATCTTTGTGTTGATATTAAAAAAAAACCCACCAAAATAATTGGTGAGCTAACTCATTAAGCAGCCTGCAGCATTACAAAAAACTGGCAAGTTTAAACACAAACTACACAACAGATAATTTACTTAAAAAATGTAAGATTGTGTTAAAATGTAATAATTCATGAACTGATCAGATTTATCAAAATTAGATGATAAGAATTACTTTTTTCTCAGATAGCCAGGTCTTGGTAAACCAATTCCTCAACCTCGCATTTGCTTTCCACTCAACAGAGTTTGTGAGAGACTCTAGTGCAACTTCAAACTGGTCCTCTGAGCAAGAGTGGGCACATCTTCTCAGCATGGCAAGAACTTTATCCTTACTCTCACCAACACCATTGTCAGTTTTGCTGACCCATCTCGTCCAGCTTTGCTCACGGTGAAAGTCACAAAGGAATACAAAACTCTCTATAACAAGAAATATATCACAGTGTATCACCTATTTCATAAAATTGAAATATTCAGAAACTGGTAGCAAAACCAGACTAAAAAAAAATAAAGAATAAAAATAAAATTAATACAGTATTAATTTCAAACACTGTTGAGTTATATGCAGCTTACACCTATAATCTGTCCCTTAAATCAAACTACCTGAGAAAGTCTCCTCTATGGCAACTATTTCTCGCTCACAGAAGTCTGTCATAAAGAATTTGGGCTTCCATTCCCATCCCTCTGGTTTGTCTGGAGCCTCGTTCATCCAGTTTTTGATAGTTTGGAGACCCTGTACAATTAAGTTTTTGGTCTCATTCTGAACAACAAACTCTGCCACGACACTAAAACCAACATTTGTCTTCACAGCCAAAAAGAAAAGAGGCAAAGCATATTTCGTGGTTCTGTAGGTGGCATCCAATAAGCAAAGAGAGTTGCCATATCTGGAATATATAACTGAATAATCACCTTACTGCATACACTGTTCAGTATTTAGAATTTAATACAGCTACAATTTAAAATTTCTTTAAAATAAAATGAAACAATGCATCAATTTGTTTAATATCAAAACTCAGCAAAAAAGGCCCCACATACCATATGGAGACAGCAATGTAAGACATATCAACATTACAAAAGATAATGTAATGTTGAAATATGTTCAAATCAACATTGCAAAAGAACTCACCAATAATTATGCATGACAATCTTACATATAGTACATTACCTATAAAGCAAATGCCTCTGGAACTCTGATTGGTGACAGAAGAAGAAATTTGTTGTTGTAATCAACTGAGAGAAGACCTCATCTTCATCGTCTTGCTCAACACACTGCACATCATTGATGTTATCTTCATCCAGTGGCTGATTCTCATTTGAGGTAGCCGGCATGAAATCAAAATTATCCTTTGGGTAGCTTTCTTGCCATTGACTTACCAATTTCATTAGATTTTCCTGATCAATTTTGGAATACCTGAGAAAAAACATCATCATATATAGCTATTGTATAACTATTGTAACTGACTTTTTTTTACAACAGCTAATGGCAAAATAAATGTTCCTGTCCTAATATATGTTTTCTTTATATGTACCAAACTCGTACCTCAGGCGAAGTTGTGCTAAGTAAATATGTTTTCTTATTGTCACATCTGATGGATAATATGCTGCGTCTGTTAGTGACGGCTTGCTGGCACCGGGGAACAACTGGGTATCTACATAAACTTTCAAATGGCGTCTCATTTCTGAAACACTTGTGACCCCATGTCCCACCATCTCATACAGTTTTTCTCTCACTTCTTTATTCACTGGATTCATAAAACCTGTAATCTAAGTATATTAAACCAATAACAATATTTGTTGATTTATATCACAAAGTACACAACAAATATGCCTTACAGATTGAAACAAACTCATTAATTATACAAACCTGACCAAGAAGATGCATGTTTTGGTGTTCTTCATCCTTAGGTAAGCTTATATAAATCCGATGTTCTCTCTTCATGTTGCTTCCCATAACTTCCAGGTCTTCTCTGAGCTTCTCGCTAGCTATTCTCCTGGCCTTCTCTGTATCTTGTTTAGCCTGCAAATTTCAATTATCTCTATAAAAATACATATTTTTCTTATATCTTTCACTTTACTTATCTTTGCTCTTATTTTAAATTCATTATGGAGTGGTACTCCAAGAAATAAACAGAGAGGAGCAAATCTGTCATCTGTTTAAAAATTTATTTTTTATTTATAAAGTATTCCACAAAATATAAGTACCCGGTATTTCATGTGTATTCATATAAAAATGAATTTTGACTTGATTTGTTTTGAAATGTCAGATACCTTATATTCTGGAAAAACAAGAACTTCTTTCATGACAATTTTAGCTGGACAGCCTTTCTTTTTCGTAGATTGGATATGCTGCCTCCTTTTCAAAGATGAAGGGTGATCATCCTAAAAAAAAAACAAACAAATATGAAAAAAGTATTTTTTTAAACATGTTTGATAAGCAACTTAACAGCTGTAAGATCCAGTAGAGTGACCTAGGATCCAGTAGACCGCCCCTGTGTTAGTACTTATATTAGAGACTATGTATTATACTTACACTAAGTCAGGAACCACGGAAAAGTACTTCTTATGTGGGAGGATCCAGTAGAGTGACCTAGGATCCAGTAGACCGCCCCTGTGTTAGTACTTATATTAGAGTCTATGTATTATACTTACACTAAGTCAGGAACCAAGGAAAAGTACTTCTTATGTGGGAGGATCCAGTAGAGTGACCTAGGATCCAGTAGACTGCCCCTGTGTTAGTACTTATATTAGAGACTATGTATTATACTTACACTAAGTCAGGAACCAAGGAGTAGTAGTCCTTACGTGGGAGGATCCAGTAGAGTGACCTAGGATCCAGTAGACTGCCCCTGTGTTAGTACTTATATTAGAGACTATGTATTATACTTACACCAAGTTAGGAACTTAGGAATAATACTCCTAATCTGAGAGGATCCAGTAGAGTGACCTAGGATCCAGTAGACTGCCCCTGTGTAAGTACTTATATTAGAGACTATGTATTATACTTACACTAAGTCAGGAACCAAGGAGTAGTAGTCCTTATGTGGGAGGATCCAGTAGAGTGACCTAGGATCCAGTAGACCGCCCCTGTGTTAGTACTTATATTGCAGACTATGTATTATACTTACACTAAGTCAGGAACCACGGAAAAGTACTTCTTATGTGGGAGGATCCAGTAGAGTGACCTAGGATCCAGTAGACCGCCCCTGTGTTAGTACTTATATTAGAGACTATGTATTATACTTACACCAAGTTAGGAACTTAGGAATAATACTCCTAATCTGAGAGGATCCAGTAGAGTGACCTAGGATCCAGTAGACTGCCCCTGTGTTAGTACTTATATTAGAGACTATGTATTATACTTACACTAAGTCAGGAACCAAGGAGTAGTAGTCCTTATGTGGGAGGATCCAGTAGAGTGACCTAGGATCCAGTAGACCGCCCCTGTGTTAGTACTTATATTGCAGACTATGTATTATACTTACACTAAGTCAGGAACCACGGAAAAGTACTTCTTATGTGGGAGGATCCAGTAGAGTGACCTAGGATCCAGTAGACCGCCCCTGTGTTAGTACTTATATTGGAGACTATGTATTATACTTACACTAAGTCAGGAACCAAGGAGTAGTAGTCCTTATGTGGGAGGATCCAGTAGAGTGACCTAGGATCCAGTAGACCGCCCCTGTGTTAGTACTTATATTGGAGACTATGTATTATACTTACACTAAGTCAGGAACCAAGGAGTAGTAGTCCTTACGTGGGAGGATCCAGTAGAGTGACCTAGGATCCAGTAGACCGCCCCTGTGTTAGTACTTATATTAGAGACTATGTATTATACTTACACCAAGTTAGGAACTTAGGAATAATACTCCTAATCTGAGAGGATCCAGTAGAGTGACCTAGGATCCAGTAGACTGCCCCTGTGTTAGTACTGATATTAGAGACTTTGTACCGGTATTATACTTACACTAAGTCAGGAACCAAGGAGTAGTACTCCTTACCTGGGAGGATCCAGTAGAGTGACCTAGGATCCAGTAGACCACCCCTGTGTTAGTACTTATATTGCAGACTATGTTTTATACTTCCAACAAGTCAGGAACCAAGGAGTAGTAGTCCTTATGTGGGAGGATCCAGTAGAGTGACCTAGGATCCAGTAGACCGCCCCTGTGTTAGTACTTATATAGAGACTATGTATTATACTTACACCAAGTTAGGAACTTAGGAAAAGTACTTCTTATGTGGGAGGATCCAGTAGAGTGACCTAGGATCCAGTAGACCGCCCCTGTGTTAGTACTTATATTGGAGACTATGTATTATACTTACACTAAGTCAGGAACCAAGGAGTAGTAGTCCTTATGTGGGAGGATCCAGTAGAGTGACCTAGGATCCAGTAGACCGCCCCTGTGTTAGTACTTATATTGGAGACTATGTATTATACTTACACTAAGTCAGGAACCAAGGAGTAGTAGTCCTTATGTGGGAGGATCCAGTAGAGTGACCTAGGATCCAGTAGACCGCCCCTGTGTTAGTATATGTACTTACATTGGAGACTATGGATTATACTTACACTAAGTCAGGAACCAAGGAGTAGTAGTCCTTATGTGGGAGGATCCAGTAGAGTGACCTAGGATCCAGTAGACTGCCCCTGTGTTAGTATATGTACTTACATTGGAGACTATGGATTATACTTACATTAAGTCAGGAACCAAGGAGTAGTAGTCCTTATGTGGGAGGATCCAGTAGAGTGACCTAGGATCCAGTAGACCGCCCCTGTGTTAGTACTTATATTGGAGACTATGTATTATACTTACACTAAGTCAGGAACCAAGGAGTAGTAGTCCTTACGTGGGAGGATCCAGTAGAGTGACCTAGGATCCAGTAGACCGCCCCTGTGTTAGTACTTATATTGGAGACTATGTATTATACTTACACTAAGTCAGGAACCAAGGAGTAGTAGTCCTTATGTGGGAGGATCCAGTAGAGTGACCTAGGATCCAGTAGACCGCCCCTGTGTTAGTATATGTACTTACATTGGAGACTATGGATTATACTTACATTAAGTCAGGAACCACAGGCTAGTACTCCTAACCTGGGAAGATTTAGTAGAGTGGCCTAGGATCCAGTTAACAAAATCCAGTAGACTAAATCTATGCTTTATTAGTACCTTGTTTTAAATAATTGTTTGCCATAGTATGAAATGGTTTTTTAAATTAAGTTTCTTGGTACTCTTATTTACTTACAGATAAAGCTTGGCTTCTTGAATTCTGATATCTTTCTTTCTTTTTCTTGTTCTTGTCTTTACCGAACAAGCAATGGCGCTCATATTTGGAAGTGATGATAAATGGCATGCCAGTATATTTAATTGTTTCATTGTTGCCAATGTCGGTGAATCTCAAACGGAATTTATCTGGAAGATCTGAAATTAAAAACAGATTGAATTAAATAGAATTATAAAATAAAGTTGTTTCCAATTTTTTAGTATAATTAAGTCAAACTGTTTGCCTTCAGTATAACCGCAGGCAAACAGTATTGTGGCATTTGAAAATAAATGTTACCATCATTTACACATGTGTGTATGAAAATACTGTAACTTAAGTGTAAGTCATACATTGCTTTCTACATATGTGAAGTAAAAAAAAATAAGCAGAACAATCTTGTGAAAAATTACTAATAGATGACTTTATTTACTAATAAAATTAAACCAAGTTAAAGTAAATAATAAATTTGACTTAAACGAGTCATCATTGTTTTAATCAGTACAGTAAAGTACTATACAAACCATGGCCGTGATTGCCGAAATCAGCTTCCCGTTTCCCTGACACGAAAGTTAGACTTTTCTCCACCTCAAATTCCTTCCGAACTTGTTCTGCTTCTGCTAAGGAGTTGACGTATCCACAATACCCATCTTCTGTGACACAAGTCCATAAATTTTCCCATCTGTGCTTCCTTTCCATCATTCACATTTTTTTCTTATGTTACGAGCACGTGGAATTCAAAACGAAAGTAAAATAATGAATATTCATGAGTATGACGTAGGGCGGCCTAACGGATCCTCTCTACCGCTTACCGCACATACGTCACAGCGATGCTTAGACGTTTCGACCCCAAGTCGTTTCGGTCCCAGATGATGAATATACCGAAAACGCTGTTCGAATATTTAGTTTTTAATGTATTAATCGGTCAACTTAATTTTCATTATTACTTAATTTAATCTTTATATTACTTAACGTATATATTCTCAAATCTATACACGCTATAATTTGCGTCAATTTTGAATAAAGGGGAAAATGTATGTGTTTGATTACTAATAAAAGTTACCTTTATGCTGTTAATTAAAATGCTCAATTCGATCACGTAACAAATATATCAAATATTAAACAATAAAAAATATTTATTTTCCTGCCAGGAAAGTAATGCCTCCTCGTGAATATCAATCTATCACGTGATATCGACAGCTAAATTTAGTCTTTCATACCACAACTGGTGAAGGGTCAAAATCTTCATAATTGTGATAGTTTCACAAAGGAAAGGATATTTTCAGTTAAGCATATATTTGTCCGATATACGAGTACAAACAAAAGAAAAAAAATACAAGCCTGTGAGTAGATATGAATACTTCCGTTAAAAAAATGACGTAGACCTGTGTTTTTCCCCTATGTGCTATTTATAGATCCTATAAGTGTTAATGCAGAAGTAAGGGTATCGTGAATGACAAACGTATTTTACTCATTATACATGTATGTATTTCAAATTAACAACTGTTAAGCATAATAAAAATCAAGTTGGATATTTAATTAGGCAAACAATAACGACCACCTAGTTCTCCGCGGACATGCGCAATGAGGTCGGTTTCGCTCTTCCTTCATCAATATTCATGAAAAGGTTTATTTTCCTGGCAGGAAAATAAACAATTAAAAATCTATATCTTTGTAATTAGATGGAATTCACCATTGTAATTTACAGATTAAGGATAACTTTTATAAGTAGACAAACACATGCGTTTTCACTGTCATTCAAAATTGACGTAAATTATAGCGTGTATAGCTTTAAACATATTTTTTAAAAGGGGAGGGGGGGGGGGGGGTCTGTGTCTGAACAAACGACCTACATGTATAATTAAAAAAAATGTCAACATTGAGGAAATAGGCACGTAGCATCGTTTTTGAAAGTGGGAGGGGGCCAAACTTATCCAAAAAATCTTGACAAGCAAAAACAAAAAACAACAAAAAAAAAATTAAAGGTTACTTTCCAAAACCCTGAAAATCCTAATCCGTGGTTGGGGTGGTGGGGGGGGGGGGGGGTACCATAAAAGTGGGGGGGGGGGGGGGCAACTCGATGTTAATTCAATTTTTTGTAGGTAAATTTAAGAAAAAAAAAATGTTGTGCAAAAAAGTGGGAGGGGGGATGCTACGTGCCTGGGAAAGATGTTTCTACATTTCTACATATTTAGCAGAAACGTTGGCGAGAACAACTCAAGTGTATCTACTGGTCAGTTTCATTGTATGTGCTTTCTTTTATTAATTCATGTCAAATTTCATTATTCGTTTGTGAAATAACAAGTTTTAGTCTTTTGGACGGCAATCCTACTACCTCTAGTATTGCTGCCCAGTCACGGTGACGACACCGGAAACCGTGTTTATTTCAGCAGCAAAATCATCGCACTTGTTGAACTGAAGACAAGCACATAACAACATGTCATGGACATTCGGTACACGCACTTTTTATACAAAATAAAATAATCAATGAAATAAGCTATATTATAAATGAAAAAAAACTGGATGACATTTTAATTTACAAATATTAAGTACAGTTCAAACTGCCATTAGACACAATCTATATATATAAGAGACGTCATCATTTTTTTAAAAGGGGAGGGGGGGTGGGGGGGGGTCTGTGTCTGAACCAACGACTTAGATCTACATGTATAATTGAATCAAAGTACTGAAAGTACTGATAGGCGGAAGCATGATTGCAAGTTGTCAATGTCATAGTGGTATTAGTCCCCTACCGGTTTTCACCGGAGGGGACTATAGCTTACCTCTGCGTCCGTCAGTCCGTCCGTCTGTCTGTCCCACTTCAGTTTTCCACACTTTTTTTCTTTATGCGTCTGAGGAATAATATGAAATTTGCTGAACAGCTTCAAAATGTCAAACTACAGATCAAGTTTACACTTTTGTAGCGTCTGGTTGACATATTTTGGAGAAAATTAATTTTTTATATTCCAATTTTTTAATGTTCGGGTTCGATATTCTGCATAACATTGCATTGTTTTCAAACCGGTAGGGGACGTGTATTGCTTATGCAATACTCTCAGAATGCTTGTTAGGGTCTTCCGTTTCCAACGGAAGACCCTCTTGTTTTTCTTCGGTTTCTTTTTATTATTATTTTATTTTTTATTTTTTTTCTGACTCTTTCTCGGCTTTATATCTCAAAAAGTTTTCGTCCGATTTCAATGAAATTTTCAGAGCTTTTGTGAAGTTACCGTGCCTCAAAGATATTAAAGTTTCAGCATTTACGTCACTTCCGTTCAAATTTGGCGGCCATTTTTAAATTTAAAAAAAGTGATTTTGTCCGGAAAAAATCTCCGTAAACTTTAGAGATATCGCTTTGAAATTTTTACTGATGATAGACGTATCAATTCTATAATGTACTGGGGGGTTTAAAACTTTGTTCATCAATTTTGCTCAAAACCGGAAGCAGTTCCAATTTTTGGAAATTTTCATTTTTTTTTAACAAAATAAGAAAATACTACAGTCTTATAGAACTTGCAATGGTGAATTCAAATCTGAAATCCGTTTGAAAATCGGACGATGCATTACAGAGATATCGGAGTTTAAAAATCAATTTTTCCGGAAATTTTGATTCCGCGTCCTTGGTTTAAAAAATAGCGTACTGTTAAAGTAAAATTAATTCGTACCAAAAATAATTGTTAAGTCGTGCTTGAACACATTCGGATTTTTTTGGTCAAGTCGTTCTTGAAGGTGGCAGGGGATAGTTTCGAAGGAAAGACCCGGTCAAAATTTTGAAATAAAGGGAGAACCTGGGGTTTGGCTTTGAAATAAAGGGAGAACCTGGGGTTTGGCTGGTTATTTGAGGGGTATAAATTGGTAGAATATTTATTGCATTCATTTTGTGGATAGAGGAGCTCATGTCAATTTCTTTGATATATGACACTTTAATACTGGTAGCACTTTTCATCAGATATGGAATAAAAATGCGAAACTGAGGCCAAAATTTTCACTTTCGGTTTTGTGCTTGAAAAGTAGGGTGGGTTCAGAACACGAAATGTCACTCGAAAAGAAGGTGATTGACCCCCCATCAATTGGTGATTATTTGCATGGGTATACATTAAGCTACAAATCCTATGGTAGTTTATGGCAGTTGCTCGGGACTGGAGGGTGGTTCTGGACCCGTGAAAATGTGAAAAAAGGGCAATTTTTCAGAAAATTTTGAGACCGTCCCTGGCTGTTCTTTATAGTGCTATATGTAAGTTGTACTTGTTTTATTCTGAAATGTTTAAAAATTCTCAAGAGTTGGGACCATGTGTCCCCTGCATGCAAACCAATTTTAGCAAATTTAAAAATCCACTGAAAAATTAAATCTCATATATGAGCACTATCTGCCTCACATTTCCTCGACCAGAAAAACTATCCCCTGCCACCTTCAAGAAAATGTCAAATTTTTACTAGGCTTGAAATTGAACAATATGGGAACAGAAAAGATGTTCAATGTGTGTAAAATGGGAAACTGGCTGAATTTTTATGATTGCTCAACCCTGTGATGAGATTTAGGGGCCAAAATGTAACAGGGGGTGGTCCATAGAAAAAGTGCAACTTTTTAGCGTTTTGGGTTTGTCCTTATTTTAAAACCCTTTATAGGCATTTTATTCTTATTGATATAAGATGCAGGGTTGAATTTGAATTAACTGAATAATATTATACCATTTTCTTTAAATTTTCTTGAAATTAATTGATAGCCATGCAGTTTTATGAAGTTTTAAACCCTTAGTTTTGATAAGAAATTGCTAAATATTGTTCTTTCTCAAGCTAAAACAGGACAAAAAGTAGCTTTTATGGCTAAATATATATTTTACATGTGCTACATATAAATTATATGTAATTACATGTAATTCTGAATAGTTAATATTTGCATTTTAAGTCATTATAAACAATTTTAAAATCTCTGATTGTCAAAAAAGCACCCTCCACCCTTCAATTTTCTTCACCAAAAACCCAAAAATAGCCTTTGTTTCACATTTCTTTTGATAAAATCTCATAGGTACACAAAATTGCTCCCATTTAAAACAAAACACATATGTCTGGTTTCTTCTTTATTGAAAATATATCAAGAAAAATTGAATTTGTGTGCATTTTTTAACCATTTGTCATTTGCATGTATTCCGACCTCATGATGGGGGTGTGGTCATGATGTTCAAATTTGGTATTTCTTTATGTGTAAAACATGTATTTCAATCTTTTTAACAAATGAATCTAGATCTTTTACCATTGGTTAAAGAATAAACAGAGAAATTAGGTTTCATCATCATCCGTTCAGCATATTTGGGAAATGACTCCTCGGGTAAGATGCCTGATTGCCATTTTCTAGGTACCTGTCCCTTATGAAGAGATGAAAGTGAAGTTTTGTGTTCCAAATAAGTTGCTTTTATGTTCCAATAGAGTTTTTAAACCTGTTAATACCATTTAGAAACAAAAAGGTTGATTGCAAGGAGTAATAGTGTGTTTTTTCTTATTCCCATTTGCAGGGGGATAGGTGATACATATGAGTTGAATTCTCCTATATGTTGTTACTAAATGTGAATATTTCAATGTTTTTACATCAGATTTGGATAAAGGTTTCTTGTTATAACTGATTTTAAAAGAAAAAATGTCTTTTGGATTGAAAGAAGTCAGGATACATCTTGAAAACCTTACAGAAACAGGTTAAGGTGATTCAGCCGGGAAAGGGGGTAATACTTAAACAGCCATAACTTTTTTATTTTTTAATGAAATCAGACCAAATTTGAAAAGTTTTACTCAGAATTGCATGAACTTTCTGATTGTAAAGTGTTTTGGTTAGAGAGAAACAAACTCTAAAAGTTAAAGGTGGCAGGGGATAGTT
Source organism: Magallana gigas (assembly GCF_963853765.1). NCBI lineage: Eukaryota > Metazoa > Mollusca > Bivalvia > Ostreida > Ostreidae > Magallana > Magallana gigas. Next base: position 1,351,320 of record NC_088853.1, on the reverse strand, counting down.
TCGAAGGAAAGACCCGGTCAAAATTTTGAAATAAAGGGAGAACCTGGGGTTTGGCTGGTTATTTGAGGGGTATAAATTGGTAGAATATTTATTGCATTCATTTTGTGGATAGAGGAGCTCATGTCAATTTCTTTGATATATGACACTTTAATACTGGTAGCACTTTTCATCAGATATGGAATAAAAATGCGAAACTGAGGCCAAAATTTTCACTTTCGGTTTTGTGCTTGAAAAGTAGGGTGGGTTCAGAACACGAAATGTCACTCGAAAAGAAGGTGATTGACCCCCCATCAATTGGTGATTATTTGCATGGGTATACATTAAGCTACAAATCCTATGGTAGTTTATGGCAGTTGCTCGGGACTGGAGGGTGGTTCTGGACCCGTGAAAATGTGAAAAAAGGGCAATTTTTCAGAAAATTTTGAGACCGTCCCTGGCTGTTCTTTATAGTGCTATATGTAAGTTGTACTTGTTTTATTCTGAAATGTTTAAAAATTCTCAAGAGTTGGGACCATGTGTCCCCTGCATGCAAACCAATTTTAGCAAATTTAAAAATCCACTGAAAAATTAAATCTCATATATGAGCACTATCTGCCTCACATTTCCTCGACCAGAAAAACTATCCCCTGCCACCTTCAAGAAAATGTCAAATTTTTACTAGGCTTGAAATTGAACAATATGGGAACAGAAAAGATGTTCAATGTGTGTAAAATGGGAAACTGGCTGAATTTTTATGATTGCTCAACCCTGTGATGAGATTTAGGGGCCAAAATGTAACAGGGGGTGGTCCATAGAAAAAGTGCAACTTTTTAGCGTTTTGGGTTTGTCCTTATTTTAAAACCCTTTATAGGCATTTTATTCTTATTGATATAAGATGCAGGGTTGAATTTGAATTAACTGAATAATATTATACCATTTTCTTTAAATTTTCTTGAAATTAATTGATAGCCATGCAGTTTTATGAAGTTTTAAACCCTTAGTTTTGATAAGAAATTGCTAAATATTGTTCTTTCTCAAGCTAAAACAGGACAAAAAGTAGCTTTTATGGCTAAATATATATTTTACATGTGCTACATATAAATTATATGTAATTACATGTAATTCTGAATAGTTAATATTTGCATTTTAAGTCATTATAAACAATTTTAAAATCTCTGATTGTCAAAAAAGCACCCTCCACCCTTCAATTTTCTTCACCAAAAACCCAAAAATAGCCTTTGTTTCACATTTCTTTTGATAAAATCTCATAGGTACACAAAATTGCTCCCATTTAAAACAAAACACATATGTCTGGTTTCTTCTTTATTGAAAATATATCAAGAAAAATTGAATTTGTGTGCATTTTTTAACCATTTGTCATTTGCATGTATTCCGACCTCATGATGGGGGTGTGGTCATGATGTTCAAATTTGGTATTTCTTTATGTGTAAAACATGTATTTCAATCTTTTTAACAAATGAATCTAGATCTTTTACCATTGGTTAAAGAATAAACAGAGAAATTAGGTTTCATCATCATCCGTTCAGCATATTTGGGAAATGACTCCTCGGGTAAGATGCCTGATTGCCATTTTCTAGGTACCTGTCCCTTATGAAGAGATGAAAGTGAAGTTTTGTGTTCCAAATAAGTTGCTTTTATGTTCCAATAGAGTTTTTAAACCTGTTAATACCATTTAGAAACAAAAAGGTTGATTGCAAGGAGTAATAGTGTGTTTTTTCTTATTCCCATTTGCAGGGGGATAGGTGATACATATGAGTTGAATTCTCCTATATGTTGTTACTAAATGTGAATATTTCAATGTTTTTACATCAGATTTGGATAAAGGTTTCTTGTTATAACTGATTTTAAAAGAAAAAATGTCTTTTGGATTGAAAGAAGTCAGGATACATCTTGAAAACCTTACAGAAACAGGTTAAGGTGATTCAGCCGGGAAAGGGGGTAATACTTAAACAGCCATAACTTTTTTATTTTTTAATGAAATCAGACCAAATTTGAAAAGTTTTACTCAGAATTGCATGAACTTTCTGATTGTAAAGTGTTTTGGTTAGAGAGAAACAAACTCTAAAAGTTAAAGGTGGCAGGGGATAGTTTCGAAGGAAAGACCCGGTCAAAATTTTGAAATAAAGGGAGAACCTGGGGTTTGGCTGGTTATTTGAGGGGTATAAATTGGTAGAATATTTATTGCATTCATTTTGTGGATAGAGGAGCTCATGTCAATTTCTTTGATATATGACACTTTAATACTGGTAGCACTTTTCATCAGATATGGAATAAAAATGCGAAACTGAGGCCAAAATTTTCACTTTCGGTTTTGTGCTTGAAAAGTAGGGTGGGTTCAGAACACGAAATGTCACTCGAAAAGAAGGTGATTGACCCCCCATCAATTGGTGATTATTTGCATGGGTATACATTAAGCTACAAATCCTATGGTAGTTTATGGCAGTTGCTCGGGACTGGAGGGTGGTTCTGGACCCGTGAAAATGTGAAAAAAGGGCAATTTTTCAGAAAATTTTGAGACCGTCCCTGGCTGTTCTTTATAGTGCTATATGTAAGTTGTACTTGTTTTATTCTGAAATGTTTAAAAATTCTCAAGAGTTGGGACCATGTGTCCCCTGCATGCAAACCAATTTTAGCAAATTTAAAAATCCACTGAAAAATTAAATCTCATATATGAGCACTATCTGCCTCACATTTCCTCGACCAGAAAAACTATCCCCTGCCACCTTCAAGAAAATGTCAAATTTTTACTAGGCTTGAAATTGAACAATATGGGAACAGAAAAGATGTTCAATGTGTGTAAAATGGGAAACTGGCTGAATTTTTATGATTGCTCAACCCTGTGATGAGATTTAGGGGCCAAAATGTAACAGGGGGTGGTCCATAGAAAAAGTGCAACTTTTTAGCGTTTTGGGTTTGTCCTTATTTTAAAACCCTTTATAGGCATTTTATTCTTATTGATATAAGATGCAGGGTTGAATTTGAATTAACTGAATAATATTATACCATTTTCTTTAAATTTTCTTGAAATTAATTGATAGCCATGCAGTTTTATGAAGTTTTAAACCCTTAGTTTTGATAAGAAATTGCTAAATATTGTTCTTTCTCAAGCTAAAACAGGACAAAAAGTAGCTTTTATGGCTAAATATATATTTTACATGTGCTACATATAAATTATATGTAATTACATGTAATTCTGAATAGTTAATATTTGCATTTTAAGTCATTATAAACAATTTTAAAATCTCTGATTGTCAAAAAAGCACCCTCCACCCTTCAATTTTCTTCACCAAAAACCCAAAAATAGCCTTTGTTTCACATTTCTTTTGATAAAATCTCATAGGTACACAAAATTGCTCCCATTTAAAACAAAACACATATGTCTGGTTTCTTCTTTATTGAAAATATATCAAGAAAAATTGAATTTGTGTGCATTTTTTAACCATTTGTCATTTGCATGTATTCCGACCTCATGATGGGGGTGTGGTCATGATGTTCAAATTTGGTATTTCTTTATGTGTAAAACATGTATTTCAATCTTTTTAACAAATGAATCTAGATCTTTTACCATTGGTTAAAGAATAAACAGAGAAATTAGGTTTCATCATCATCCGTTCAGCATATTTGGGAAATGACTCCTCGGGTAAGATGCCTGATTGCCATTTTCTAGGTACCTGTCCCTTATGAAGAGATGAAAGTGAAGTTTTGTGTTCCAAATAAGTTGCTTTTATGTTCCAATAGAGTTTTTAAACCTGTTAATACCATTTAGAAACAAAAAGGTTGATTGCAAGGAGTAATAGTGTGTTTTTTCTTATTCCCATTTGCAGGGGGATAGGTGATACATATGAGTTGAATTCTCCTATATGTTGTTACTAAATGTGAATATTTCAATGTTTTTACATCAGATTTGGATAAAGGTTTCTTGTTATAACTGATTTTAAAAGAAAAAATGTCTTTTGGATTGAAAGAAGTCAGGATACATCTTGAAAACCTTACAGAAACAGGTTAAGGTGATTCAGCCGGGAAAGGGGGTAATACTTAAACAGCCATAACTTTTTTATTTTTTAATGAAATCAGACCAAATTTGAAAAGTTTTACTCAGAATTGCATGAACTTTCTGATTGTAAAGTGTTTTGGTTAGAGAGAAACAAACTCTAAAAGTTAAAGGTGGCAGGGGATAGTTTCGAAGGAAAGACCCGGTCAAAATTTTGAAATAAAGGGAGAACCTGGGGTTTGGCTGGTTATTTGAGGGGTATAAATTGGTAGAATATTTATTGCATTCATTTTGTGGATAGAGGAGCTCATGTCAATTTCTTTGATATATGACACTTTAATACTGGTAGCACTTTTCATCAGATATGGAATAAAAATGCGAAACTGAGGCCAAAATTTTCACTTTTGGTTTTGTGCTTGAAAAGTAGGGTGGGTTCAGAACACGAAATGTCACTCGAAAAGAAGGTGATTGACCCCCCATCAATTGGTGATTATTTGCATGGGTATACATTAAGCTACAAATCCTATGGTAGTTTATGGCAGTTGCTCGGGACTGGAGGGTGGTTCTGGACCCGTGAAAATGTGAAAAAAGGGCAATTTTTCAGAAAATTTTGAGACCGTCCCTGGCTGTTCTTTATAGTGCTATATGTAAGTTGTACTTGTTTTATTCTGAAATGTTTAAAAATTCTCAAGAGTTGGGACCATGTGTCCCCTGCATGCAAACCAATTTTAGCAAATTTAAAAATCCACTGAAAAATTAAATCTCATATATGAGCACTATCTGCCTCACATTTCCTCGACCAGAAAAACTATCCCCTGCCACCGAAATCAAAAAGGGTTTTTGTTAATTCGTACTTACAATCATTCGGATTTTGTTAAGTCGTACCAGGAATAATTCGATTTTTTCATCTTTTTATTTTAGTTACTCTTGTTGTTGGTTTAAGAGCTCTGCTTCTTACAGGAACTTCCGGCTTTACTTCCGACATTAACGGAAGACCCACTCGTTGCTTTGCAACGAGCTTTGCTCTAGTTATAACTATTTTCTTTTTAAGAATTAGTTTGATAACATAAAACACTATTCTTATATGTCAATTAAGGTATATACATGTAGTAAATGTGGAAATACTCTGTTACTGCACCAGATTAGTCTGGATCATGCCTTAAATAAAGATTAAATGAGAAGAGCAATTTAAACATCAAAACATTTATTTTGTGAAGTATATTCGTATAACAGTTGATACTTATATACAAGCTGAAATTACAGGAATACATTTTCATTTATTATGCCGATTTATTAAAAATGTTCATTTTGACATCAAAATGATGAAAGAATATTATAGTATCAGAATTTAGTAAACTGAACTTCTGAAACTGTAGTATTTTATTCTTTACAATAATGTTTCACAAAAATGCAGAAGTTACATTTGTACATCACTTGATTACAGTATTTTACAGAATCAAGTAGTATGTGTGTCACTTTGCTTACCTGAGAAGCAATAGCCATTGAGAAATCAGCTTCATAAAATAATACACAAAATATCTGGACAATGTGTTGTAAAAAAGGTATTCAATAAAGATATTTTGATGTTTTCTTTTTATATTCTCAAGTTTAACAGTAACAGGATGATTTCAAAGTCATTTTATATGTGGAGAATTGCAGACCTCTAATTGATCCTCAGATTGCAGTTCATATATTTTGTTGACAAATGTTTAAAACTTAGAAAGAATGTATTTACTTATTGTACTGTATACCAAAAACGTTTTACAAAGATCAAACATATATGCAAATGTTGAGAATTACAATACAATGTAAAAGCCCAGTAATTTATGGATAACTATATATTGATATTCAATAATGTACAAATTATGTCCTTTACAATTGCTCCATGTTGTACTGTCAAATCACAGGTCTCTAGTATTGAAGACATTTGAACTTTTAAGTTTTTATTTTAATACTAATGGAATCTTTAAGAGAACCTCCACCATTACAGAACATAGACTTTCAAAGAATCCCTTAATGGCTGCATGCTGTAATGATGTTTTTGGAAAGCATGTAATCCTGGAGTGTGCCATTTGTGGTAACAACAATTTCAATTCACTAGTGTTGTCTTGCATCCATTATACCAATGACAACTGTCTTTTTCAGCAGGATATTCTAAAATGTGTTGAAGAAAAATGAATAATGGATATGTTATCAAGCAATATTTCATTACAATATACTTGACCTCCAATAAAGAAAACATGGATTTAAAAAAAAAATAATCTATAAACTATTTTGAATTTATATGTGTTTTACCTTAAATAATTTATTTTCAAAAGTATACATATATTTTGCAAATAAAGGATGAGATATATAATAAGATCACACGATATGAATTATCAATAATTGTAACGTTTTTTTTGGTATATTATATACAAGTAATGGAAAATATAATGATTGAACTGTAAATGAAAGTTCAATTTTTTTCTCTCCAAAATTCTTCAGTTTTCAATTGCATCTAGTACAAGAATATTTACTATATTATTAAATATATGACAACAAGATATCTGTGAGTCAATGCTCACTAGTGATACCCTTGCTCTGATGTGTATACAAAAAAGCATAGTTAACATTACATGTAATGGGAAGTTCACATCAAATATTTTGATAAATCAATCCTACTGAATGGCATGCCTTAACAAAGACTGAGTTAAAATTTCAAGCATCTGCGATTGTTGCTTAGATATCTATGACAAAATTTGTGTTATAGACAAACAGACACACAAGGGTAAAACAATATACCCCCTCTCCTTCCGAGCATGGGTATAATTACTTCATACTTAAGCAAGAAAACCACGGAGAATATCGTATTTAAATTTAGTTGTATTTACTAACCTTGAAAATGGCGTTAAGGCCATTAAGATGAGGATTCCAGCATATTTCAGATGCCCTGCTTCCATTTAGAAGTTGCAAACATGCAATGTTTGTCCCTCTTTAAAAGTGCTGAACTGGGAAGCCAACACCGCATTTTTATAGCATCTGTCTTTTTCTTTGTTGTGCTTGAATTTAGCTGTGCACCCAAATTTAGCAACTCTCCCCTTCACCAGAGAGGAAGAATGATGTTGAGCTCTCATTGTCTCCTCTTGTCAGTTAATGTTATCAGTTTCTTGACATTCATCTGAAAGAACAAATACATATAGAACAAATAGATACTAGTATATGTTAGGTTATTATCTATCATCATTGTCAGGTATATAATTGAGTCTTTTTGGAATTGCAATTAATCATGAACATGGTCGATCAAAGATATACCGTTATATAGTCGAAGTTCTTATGAATTGAAAATTTTAAAATTTAAAAACAAAAGATGCAGTCATCAAAATTATCATATAAATTATGATGTAGAGAAATTTCAATAGGAAATTTTAGTCACTTTCATTATAGAGTAATGATAAGGTAGTTCTGAGACACAAGTAAATACAGTAGGTAAAAGGATAAATCATATTATTTTTTTTTAAATGTTTAATTAAATATCTTTTCAATAGCCTATTTGGAATATTTATTATATCAACCAATGAATTGTATCTTGTATGATACTTAAAAGCTATATTTGAGATATTTTTAGAGAAAATTCATTTGCATTATTCATGAGTCATTTTTAAACCAAGCTGAATATTGTAATTATTTGTAAGCAAAATGAATGAACCCTATATCATACAGTGCAGTTCGTAACATATTATAAAATCACCATATGAACATATAGCTCTGCAAAGATGTCACAAAATAATAAAGGTTTAAAAAAAGGAAATGTTATATTCCTTTATATGCGATTCCATTGTGCTAAATTTTAATCTTTAAAGATATCCTGTAGGCCTCGCCTTGTACAGTATTCATAACAAATGACCGACATTAATTTTCAGAATTATCGATGAATGCCTAACAGAAACAATATAAATTCTTTCATAAAATTTATGTACTTATCTGAGATTTCTCTGATTCTAACCCCCGCTTTTATATTGTGACATGTCTCCTCCGCATGTCACAATATACAAGCGGGGATTAGAGTCAGAGGAATTTCGGATTAAGAATGTGCCAGCTCCTCGATCAAGATTATTGTAACATGAAAATCTAAAATGATGAGGCAAACGTTTATACAATGAGAAATAACACATTATTTACCTAACTTACCTTACGTATGTCGAAGATGGACAGTCACCAGTTGTTCTCAGCATGGGTTTGTTGACAAACATTTTACACTGCATAACGTTATGCAGTATTGTCTGAGATTACTACGCGAAACGTTGGTATGTTTACAAATAATTTATAGGCATTGTATCATTCTAACAATCTTTTTTTAAATAGATTTATACATACCTTTGTTTTTTAAAAAAAGGCATTCATTACCTGTTTCCCTATCAATTTTTTCTTCTGTACTCATAAAAACGCAATTTCAAATTGAACTACATGTATTTTTTTCCTCGGAATTTCATCTACAGGCATCAGACTTTGTTTATGTCGCATACCATCGCAAGAGTTATCGTTCGTTCATGTACTATCAAAAACGTAAATCTACCACTTGCTATCTTTGCTATAGGCATTTTCAATGGATACTGTAATTAAAAACGATAAAGTAAAAATTTAGAGACATACCACAGTTCTATTATCAGAAAGGATATTTAAACGGGGGTCGAACAGTGGAGGGGGGGGGGGGTAATAGAGTTGTGTGCCCTTAGTTTAAATAACATCCGATAGTTTACCATGAAAAAGGGCAGGAATTTGACCTATGACGTAGAAGGTCATGAAAGCAATTGCAATAGGCGCTTCCGCCTAAAAAAATGTCAACATTGAGGAAACAGGCACATAGCATCGTTTTTGAAAGTGGGAAACTTATCCAAAAAATCTTGACAAGCAAAAAAAAAAAAAAAAAAATTAAAGGTTACTTTCCAAAACCCTGAAAATCCTAATCCGTGGTTGGGGTGGGGGGGGGGATACCATAAAAGTGGGGGGGGGGGGCAACTCGATGTTAATTCAATTTTTTGTGGGTAAATTTAAGAAAAAAAAATGTTGTGCAAAAAAGTGGGAGGGGGGATGCTACGTGCCTGGGAAAGATGTTTCTACATTTCTATACATATTTAGCAGAAACGTTGGCGAGAACAACTCAAGTGTATCTACTGGTCAGTTTCATTGTATGTGCTTTCTTTTATTAATTCGTGTCAAATTTTATTATGCGATTGTGAAATAAAAATTTTAAAATTGTCTTTTTGACGGCAATTCTCTGCCTATAAGATTCCTGTCCAGTCAGAAGTCGATGAGTTTAGTCCGTTTTACATTCTGTCGTATCCTTACACATGTATACATCTGTGCTTTGTTTTCTTAATTCATGTCAAATTTCATTATTCGTTTGTGAAATAACAAGTTTTACAAGTCACGATGACGACACCGGAAATCGTGATTATTTCAGCAGCAAAATCATCGCACTTGTTGAACTGAACACAACCACATAACAAAATGTCATGGACATTCGGTACACGCACTTTTTACACAAAATAAAATAATCAATGAAATCAGCTAGATCATAAACGGAAAAAACTGGATGACATTTTAATTTACAAATATTAAGTACAACTCAAACTGCCATTAGACACAATCTATATAAGAAACGTCATCATTCATTAAACATATTTTATGGACAATCACCAAGACTGGGCGACGAATATTCGTAAACAAATTGTTTTGTTTAAATTCCTCGACCGTTTTCTTATGTTACAAAGGATACACACAAATATAGATCATTGATAGAATGGTGAACAAGTGAAGGTGTTTTGATTAAATAATCTAATTAATTTAATGGATTAATGTATTTTAACATAATTGTTACTGAAAATGAAGGGGGGGGGGGTCCTTGAAACAATCAATCGACATCATTCTATTTTGAAAACAAAATCTGAAGGATTACAAAATAAAATGAATTGGCCTACTGTATGTTTTGTGTCAAGAACAAATGAATGCACGGAAATGACGGAGCTAGATTTTTTTCAGGAAGGTGGGGAGGTATTTTGTTTGGCGGTTTTTGGTAGCTTTGCTATACTAATTTAATAAGTTATTTTTTAAGACTTTGGGTCTGAAACTCCATGCCCCCTCCGCTTGTACATTGAACCGTGAATGAAAGGCTTTGCATTAACCGAGGAATTCTGTTAAAAGTAAAGCGAAAATTCCCAAACAGTGATTCTCAGCTATATATAGCTGTCCCTGAAAACGTGTTGGTTCTTGATTTGTATAATTTGAATTAATATTTGCGTAATACAAGCATTTTACGTACAAAAAAATCACAGGCACCGGGCGGTAAGCCTATAACTTTTTGTATAAAAATAAATACCCTATACCTAATAATACACGCCTTCGCAGAGGCGGATCCAGCAATTTGGAAAAAGGGGGTTCAAATTGATGAACATCAATGAGTACAAAAATCATTATTTGTCAATAAACAAGGATCGACTTTTGAACGTTCTCCGTGCGTAGATTTAATAAACAGTTATTTCGTCAATATCTATTTCATATCTATTTTAATTTCAGAGTTTTGGTTTAGGTAAGGAAGATTTGCATAATTTCTAGCCTTTAAAAAACCCAAGTCTACAGCAATGAGAACGTGCGTCTGTGCTTCATAGAAAGAAACACTAAGAAACAAAAAAGAATCCAGACTAATTACGACAAGCTATTAATAATTATAAAAAGGAATTTTTTGGGTAATCTTTTTATGTTTTTGATGTGTAAATTCTGAACTATTTATCGATTTTGATTTTTATCGATTGCCTTCTTAAAGAAAGGTCTAAATGATAGGATATGACAAAAAATTTAATTGGAATAGTTTATTTGTGGAATAGATGGAACATGTGTAACAAATTGTACAAGCAATATAGTCGTCCCAGGGAACTTAATTGATGTGACCTCTGTAATGGGTGCGCCACATCATCCGGCACTAGTACAGATGCGATCAAATTCAAGAAAGTTTTGAGAAGTTAATTGTGCATTTTCATAATGGTTTACATATAAACCCCTTACACGGTATTTTTGAAACATAATATCCGATTCTCGGAAACAAAACAAAAAAGGCTTTCTTTTGTGTTTCATGTGGGTATGAATGTATCTAGCATTCCAGAAAAATAGCATAAGCGGGTTTAATTTTCTCTGTATTATTTTTTTTTTCGTATGAAACGAAGTAAAACTTTTTTATTATAATTACTTAAGTTAACTAAACAATACATTTGAAAGCAGCTTTAAAAAGCAAAACGAATATGTGTACTTGTACTTGAACGCCGTTTTACTCGATGGCTTATGAGTTCAAACTGTGTGTTTTCTCATGGAAGTGAACAGCAGATGCTGAAGGGGAGTACTTTTTTCGATAAAAAAAAGTTAGGGTTTTTCATATGAGAAATACATGTAAATTACGGTACGTTGTGAGAAAATCTTTAGATAAGCAATTCTAAAAGCATTTATTTGAGATAATTACAGTATTTATATTATAAATGGAAAAATTGCCTTTAAATATGCATTAGAAGTTTTCAAAGAAATTCATATGTCCCAGAGAAAGGGGGAGGGGGAGGTTCCGACCCCCGGAACCCCCCCCCCCCCTCCTCTGGATCCACCAATGCTTTGTTTAATTATGACAAAAAATTTTAACGTCATGTGCCTGTGAATAAGATGCAGATATTGATTGATATTTTCTAATTATGTTGTACTTTAACCACGCACGCCTTAAATTTAAGACCTATGTGAATTCTTGACTTTGAGCTGTAGAGGTCCTTTATCGTGCCAGCGCCTACTAATGTCACTAACCATCATACAAACAAAGATATGCTTGAAGGTTTAAAGGGGTAGGGTTACCCCCATGTTCTTTAAAATCAGTATTTTTTCCCCTTAAATTTACATTAATAAAAAAAAAAGAAATTCAACGGAAATACCCCATACCTTCCACTCACACACACCCACCCACCCACCCACACATACCCCCCCCCCCCCACCCCACCCCCCCCCCCCCCCCACCCCACCCCCCCCCCACACACACTGTTCTCAAAGTAAGTAGACATGACAAAAACATTTATAAGAGTACCAGGTTTTAGGATTTTAAAAATCGGCGCAGTGTTTTGCAAATGTAAAATTTTGGTAAAGTACCCCCCCCCCCCCTCCACTTTCAACAACAATGCTGAGATGTTAAAGCAATGTAAGCTGTCGGCGACGGTAACTATTTTCAATCACCGAAATCACTCTAAAACAATTTAACCACATTAAAACATTACATTTTAAAATGATGCTATCTGCTTTTTAGTCTAAAACTCGTTTAAAATCAAATTAAAGCAGTTAATTAAAAGCAGATTTCCAACATTTCAACATAAGATAATGATCAACAACTTTTTTGGTTACTTAACCTTAAAGACAAGGGAATACTTAACCTTGTGGGCAAATTTATCAATGAAAACATGCTATAGTACTCCTTTTAAGTGAAATATTGTTGGAATTAACATTGTCAATTGCTGTAATTGTTATACTTAAATAATTTTTACACTATTCTTTGGCATGTCTTTCTCTTTTAATTATAATATTATGTCTCTCTTTTAATTATAATAATATGTCATGTACTTGTCTGTTCTGGACTTTGAATTAGAAGTAAATGTTCTGAATTTGTATCTGTATGCGTTTAAAACGTGAAAATATGCTCAGCGAGAATGTTTGTCTTGCAAGACAATCACTGACGTATTCAGAATTATGCAAGTGACCTACATGTAAATTATGTATCCTGGAGTACCGTCCCTTGGTGTATCTGATGTAGAGTACCGCCCCTTGGTGTATCTGATGTAGAGTACCGCCCCTTGGTGTATCTGATGTAGAGTACCGTCCCTTGGTGTATCTGATGTAGAGTACCGTCCCTTGGTGTATCTGATGTAGAGTACCGCCCCTTGGTGTATCTGATGTAGAGTACCGTCCCTTGGTGTATCTGATGTAGAGCACCGTCCCTTGGTGTATCTGATGTAGAGTACCGTCCCTTGGTGTATCTGATGTAGAGTACCGTCCCTTGGTGTATCTGATGTAGAGTACCGCCCCTTGGAGTATCTGGTGTAGAGTACCGTCCCTTGATGTATCTGATGTAGAGTACCGTCCCTTGATGTATCTAATGTAGAGTACCATCCCTTAGTGTATCTGGTGTAGAGTATCATCATGTCTTTGTATATACTTGTTGTAAATTGCATTTTTATTGAACTGTTACTTAATTTATTCTAAACAATCAAACGTTGAGAAAAAGATATACCCCTTGACGTAAATGGTGATCAAAACAAACTGTTTATTTACTGAATTTATTAATCTTTCTATTGTGTGTAGAATGTTATAGTGGCATCCCGTAATTACTGGCACGCAGTGACTGCCCGGGCACCTGCTACTGCCTCGGTGTGTACAATGTGCGGGTCTACAGCTCAGGTACCGTCCATCCGATCCTCACCTGTCGCCTTGTCGGTTTGGTCAAGGAATTATCAAGCCAGGAGATAAAACGGAAGTCATTCTGTTTAATCAGCGCATGCGTCGTATCTCCACTCACGATAGTATATTATATCGATTGTTCTTTCTTCAGGCGCAGCTTTCTTACTTCTTGTTAGAACATTTCTAGGCCTAGTTATTAAGCAAATAATTTTTTTTTGGAAAATTTATTTAAAAAAAAAAGAAATATAATTTTATTCAACGTGACAATGACTGGAATTATTGCGTATATTTTCTTTACAACAGGTAAGAACACTATAACTTTCTTTTTTGATAAATCGTCCACTGTTAGTTCAATGTTATCAATATATATATCTTGCATGATGTATTTGTATATAACATTTTCTGATCCAATAAAGAAAAAATAGCGGTATATAAAGCTCAACTTCCAATGTCATTAGAATAACAAGAAAAAAATGATTTAGGCAAAAAAGATAAAGAGAAAAAAGTGCATATAGTTATGTTGTGTTGTTGATTTGATAAACCACCGTCATATGAAAATTAAAGCTAAGTTACCAGTATTTGAACCTGATGTTTTCGATGTTGAGTTTTCTTTTGTTTTTATGAAATAAAAAAAAATTAATATTAATATTTTAGACGATTTAAAAAAAATAGGAAAAAAAACCCAGATACAAACAACTAAAATTACTTTAATTTAAGACTTTACATTTTGAATTTAACATTGTATTGGCGAACTTTATATCTCTGATTTTATATGTTTAAGAAATGCATGAAATAACGGCATCGTTAGGACAAGTTTATCAAACACTATAGTTACATTGTAGTCCTACACTCCACACTCAGTGAACCCGATAAAGAACTCATCAGAAGCCGCCACCATAACAACAAACACAAACGATTTAACTTACCCCGGGGGTCTCCCTCTATGATGGGAGGGGGTGGTCCCTTCCACGGAGGGGGGCCAAACAGCAGCCCAATGGGAGGAGTCTTGTCCCACGGGCCGATGTCAGCCCCATCAATGGGCCCAGGGGGCGGGATGCGAGGTCCGCGCTCAGGGGGCGGGGCGATGGGCGGGGCGATGGGAGGACACGCCCCTTCCTCCGTGTTTAACCCCTCCCGCTGTCTGAGACGTGTACGGTGTCCCCAATGGTGTCTAATGGTTGATGAGTTTGGCTGTCAATCTTGTCCATGTGGTCCAGGTAAATTATATCAATACCTTTAAGAATCATTTTAGTTCGTTTTTGTCATAATTATTGATTGAAGAGTATGATGAGTATGATCAATAAATGATTGATACCTACTAGGGAAGTATATGATTTGGGGGGATTTATGGCGGTGCAATTGATATTTTAATTAGGCGGCGGAATGATGGCGATGTCTGGCGGTTCTTTCATGTCCGGCATGACTTCCATGGGCGGAGCCGCTTTCTCTCACGTCAATCAAGGACCAGGAACTAAGACAGACTGTCTAGGGGTGGAGCTATGCAAATCAACCTGTGAAGGGAGGTACAGGATTGGTCCTTTAGGATCAGACGGATGTCCGTCCTGTGACTGCAGCCCGGTATCAGGTAAACCAGTACATGTTCCTTACTGGTTTGTTGTAGGGATTCTGTTCGGCATGTTGTCAACAAATCAAACGTCATCTTTGCCGTAAATAAATCCTTGTATTTTTTTATAAGCTCAAACATTGTTTCAAATATATATACAACCAAATACGTCAAGACTTTCAGAGCAGTTGTATACCAGCATCTCTTCCTTTTTGTTCCATGTCTAGCTAGGTTTGTAATGCTGATTTTTTTTCTTTGAATTTTATTTATATTATAAACGATATTAATCTGTGAATGATAATTTAGTGGGCGGATCTTTCATTGGCGGTGGAGGAGGTGGATATATGGGTGGATCAAACTCCGTCAATGGCGGATTCACCCCGTTCACCACCTCTGGTGGCGGCTCCAACATCTCAGGGGGCGGTGTCGGGGGCGGCACCATGCCAGGGGGAGTTGGAACTGTATCGGGTGGCCGACCGTCAACACAAGTTACCACGGCGACATCTTCCCACAACACATACCTTGTGTCTCCGCCCAAGGAGTGCAGAGTAGAACAGACGTGTCGGGAGACGTGCGGAACCAGATAGGGGAGGCGGGGCGTGACGGGTGTGGCACGTGTATCTGTGTCAAACCGGCAGTCACCTACAGTAAGTCACGTGGTATCAAATTAGATATAGATCAATAGACGGTCTGTCGACTCCAATCCTCTCCTCTCCATGTAGCTACAGATCTGCAACAAGTGTCAATTATATCTAATTATTCACGACTTTCATAAAAGGTCATCTGTAGCAAATTAGTTGTGCCTTAAATCAGTCTTGCACAGTCATGACTACTAACAGGTGACTTTTAATCTTAAAACAGTCAAACGCACGTTGACAACATAAAATGAGATCAATCTTAACAAAACGTGTTTTTTTTTCGCTAGAGAGGGCACTTTAAATACGTCTTATATCAACATTTTTTTTATCAAAAATAATCAGATGTTTCTTTGAAGCTCAAGTTGTTCAGCCACAAGGCATGGTAGCTTCTTTGCACCAGTATTCAAAGTATTAAAATAGTACTGTATGATTTTATAACAGATGTTCATTGTTTCTTCATACTAGTAGTTCGAAAATTATATCATAACGAGATCTGTCTGACCCTAGCATTTGACCTTTGTAGTTCAGCAGATAATGACCTTGACCTGCCCTAGTTTGGTGTGTAGCTACGGGTGTAGTGTTGGCTACAAGTGTGGGACAGACGGATGTCCCACGTGTGACTGTGCCATACCCTCAGGTAAATGACAACTCTCTTACTGAAACTTGGCAAAAGTTGACCGTGCTGACATTTGATTACACCCTGACTGTTGTCTGACGTGTCGGTTGACAATGGTTTTAGAGGGGTGTCAATTTCAACAGTTACCCTCCCAAACAGGCACTATCTACTAGAATGTATTATAAGGTCGCCGTTTTCATTAACATCAGTCGTTTCCTGTTATAAATTCTGAAATTCGTCTACACATGTATAGAAAAATTAGAAAATGATACAATTTTCATTAATTTTTGGAATGAAGGATTATACCATTTTACAATTATTTCATTCACTATCTAATCTTTTATATATCTTTATGCATCTATATTTTTGATTGGACAGGGTACTCCACACACGAGGTTGTCATTCAACACAAGGTTGACTGTGTGACGTCATTCAGCTGTCCTACATCCTGTGAGGTCGGGTACAAGTGCGGTGTGGACGGATGTCCCACCTGTGAATGTCTAGTTGGATACGTACAGCCCCAGACCACGTGTAAGTCACATGGGCAAGTGTGTGAACGTTTAGTGCAATGTATAGAAGAAAAAGCGTCAGGTTAAATGCGTTTCACAAACCGATCCATTATACATGGAAAGTACCCACCGTCAAAAATAATAAACAATAAATGATACTTATTTGTTGTTCTAGCTGAATGCATTGATTGCGAGTACATTGACTTCCTCACACCTACACCCGAACCAGTGACGTACGTACAAACAGCACCAAAACAAACAGAAACTGTTTACGTCACAGGAGGGAGCAAGTGCCATGATTGTGACGTCACACCTCAGATGGTGTCATATGTCAAGCCTAGACCACAAACTCAAACTGTTTACGTCCAAAACCCGAACAAGTGTTACAATTGTGAACCCCCTGTGGAACCCCAGTTGGTGTCCTATGTCAGACCCCGGCCCCAGACCGAGGCTGTATACGTCACAGGTAGATCTGACTTTTGCTTTAATTCTTAATTAAGACTTAATAAAAACTTGTCCTCCTATGTATTTTCAATACGTTTACTTTTTTGTATTTTTGTATGCGTGTTATAACACGATGAACCTAAGCTGTGCAACATCGGTTATTTTCGTCATGTTCTTGACGTCACATCAAATTACCTTATAAGGTATTTATCCAAAAATATGTAACGTTAGCTATTATCATTTAATTAAATTACTGACATATTTGGTATTGTTAATAACTGTTCATTTTGTATTTCTTTTTTCTTACAGTAAAGAAAACGATAGTTATTGTAATACAAATAGACATTTTTATTTTATAATCAATATTTGCCAGGGTCCACAGACTGCAATGGCTGCGGGAAACCTCACACCTACTACGTACAGAAACCCTCCACACAGACAGTGTATGTACAAAAACCGGAGACTGAACACACCGGAATCCCGGTATATATAGACCGGCCACGCCCACAAACCGTATTGGTCACACAAACCTCGGGCTGTCACAACAGTAACACGTGCGGCTCCAAGGTCCCGAATACAGAACACACGGGGATCCCTATCTACGTGGACAGACCGCCTCCGCAGAAACAAACGGTGGTCGTCACTCAGACTCAGACCAACACCAAGTGTCACAACAGCAACACGTGCGGCTCAAGTCAATACGTCACAGGTAATGACGTCATAGAAAAGGGATTCTTAACATTTGATGCACTGATAAGTAAGCCATAAAGGGTCTATTAATAATTTATCTCATACAATTTCAAAAAGACGTTTATCTGTGGTGGAAAATATATTATCGTTTTACGCTTCATAAGGTTCCGGTGGTGTAATCCTGGGTGTATTGACGGGCGGATCAAGTTACTCTATAGGATCAACGGGCGGTGGTGGATCCTATGATAACATTGGGTCTATTGTCGGGGGCGGATCTGGTACCTCTTTGACACACGGGGGCGGGGAAACTCCCTATGGTATCAGTGGTGGATCGGCAGTCTACAGCAACGGGCGCGTGCTTACTGGCACAGGAAGTGGTGAGTCTTGCCATTGAGTAGAGTCATTTCTGTACGTTTGCAAATAACATGACTTTTATTACAAACGACCTTCATTTCTGTGTCACTTTCATGGTCTAACCTCTGTCTTTTTTTCTCTACATGTGCAACAGTTTACCGACCCTTTTTTTAAATACTGTTCTTTTGTCAACTACTACTTACATTATTATCATAGCCTACACTGCTTTTTTGTCCACTATATCCTTTCTCTATATTACAGCCTATTGTCCCCCGATGAGACATGACTGTCACCCTTCCTGTATTAAGTATGACGACCCTCACTGTAGACGCTGTCTGTGTTGACAAGGAAATATACATACTGTATCAATGTAGACATCTATACTGTATCAATTTTTACATCTATACTGTATCAATGTTTAGAACATACTGTTTACATCTATACTGTATCAATGTTTACATTTAAACTGTATCAATATTAACATCCATACTTTATCAATGTTTATATTCATACTGTATTTATGTTTATCAAGAACAAGATACGGTATTGGCATTATTTGGCCGCAACATTTACGATACTTTCAACGTCTTTTCTGAGTTATTAAAGTTGTGCATTGTACTAATTGTGTTATACGCGAAATCCTACAGGTACTAAAATGACGTCATTTTTCATTATGACGTTACTAATGTGCACTTAACATGGAATACTCGTTTAACGAGGCCGAGTACAGAACGAGTACGCACGCTTTCGCGCAGCGTTTCATTGTATTGTGACGTCATCTTTTTGCTTGGTTGACGCCATGGCGTGATAGTTTCAACTGCAAATATTCAGCGAAATTTGTTGAAAATGGCTCGTTTAATGCGTAAAATAAATGTTATATTGTGGAATAAACATAATTGTTTCGAAGTATAAGCTATATTTGGGCTCAAGTCGAAAGCGTGAAGTGGGTTCAGCAGGCCTAACCCTCTGTCACGTTTTCTTAACTCGCCTAAATATAGCTTAATTCATATATTTCAAGACAGTAACCATGTATTTTATATTAATGACCCTTAATATGTGATGTTATATATTTTTCTATTACTTATATATGTCTGAATGCTTTAATAATACTATAAAGATCACCTTTTCCGCCTTTCTCAAATAAAAAATAGCCATTATCTGACAAATCTGGGAAATTGGGCATACAAAAATCAACTTTGATAAGACCCCTGGAACAAACCAGGAGGTAAAAGGTTTTTTTTATTTGACCATTTGATGCCTTTTAGCAATAACTTTAATATGTAGAACAGAAAAAGAAATCCCTAGGGCAGAAGTTTAAAAAAATGTGCAAAATTGATACATTTCAAGCGAAATTCCATAGGGTCCTATGTTAAAGATTAACAAACTTTGAGATGACCCCCTAAACAAACGGTGTGGTAAATGTCTTATTTTTTAATCTTAAAATAATTATTATATAAGAAGAAATTCAGGTAAAAAATTTCATTAAAAAATCTAGGGCAGAACTAATTAGACCCGGCCTCGTTAAATGGAATGTGTCACAGGGGCAGATGAACAGAAGCTGTGATCTCGCGAGATTTACATGTAACGCGGTAAACGTTTCCGATTACGTTATATTTTTCCGGATTAGTTATACTTATAAATATATATAAATTAACCAGTAAAAAATCCCAATTTATTCAAAATTTATCTGAAAAAATTTAAATAATTTATTGTATAAGAAAAGAAATTGTTACGATTTATTAATCGCTCGAAAACCAATGTAAACAATTTAAATTCAAAGTAGTACGTAAACAATAAGTTTAAAAAAAATATATTATCGTTCATTCACTGAGAAAATAAGATATATTTTAATTATTCAAACATACCCAATCCACAATTCAATTTCTTATATAACTTTAGTCATACAGAGGAATAAATGTTGTAGAATAAATGTTGAAGTTCATGATATTGGGGTCAGGGCTTGCATGTTTATCATCAGCTGAAGGTCAGCATGGTTTTGTCTGTTAAACAAATATATTCTGCGTGCATCATTAGTCTACAAATTTATATTTTAGCACTTATAATTATTAATACATAATTTTTGAAAAATGATTCATTTAAGCCTACGTGTCGGTGAAATAATAATACATGTATAGAGATACCGCGTGTTTCACATGTGTGTTTCATAGCCAAGAGTTTATACGAATTTCTCTTTATAAATGCGATGTCAGTTTACAACAAATACATAAAAATATTTTTTAACCTTGTTAAATCCTCTTATGAAATTTATATTTACTCCAAGTCAAACTATTAACGCACAATATATAATAATTTGCTCATGAAAGTGATTCCCTTCAACATAATTCTGCGTTGCCTAAATGTAATAATCTATTTTTAGAGTATTCCGTACATTGTGTGATACTTTCATAGGGACAGAATGTTTTACAATCTTTAATTCATAGAGGAAACACTAAACTTTGCTCATTATTTCTGCAAAATATATTTAAAGAAACACAAATACATATCAGCTGATCGGAAAGGGACGCAACTCCTTGTCTAGTGTGTTAACGCCATAACTGCTTTCTCAGACGTCCGCTCTTCGGCTATATAAACGTGACACTCGGGCAGTGTAGTCATTAAGAGAAGCTGCCACTATGAGAGCACTTGTTCTTGGGCACAGCTTTATCAGGCGACTGAGAGACTGGATGAGGGTGAACGGCAGAGTGATGTGGCATGGCAACCTGGATGTCCATCTGCATGGTGTTGGACGCAGAACTGTCCCACAGGTGTACCACCTTGACATGCAGTTGGTAGAGAGGATCAGTCCTGAGGTTATTTTGCTTCAGCTGGGGGGAAATGACATCAACGACACGACCTCTGCCTCTGATGTCCTGGTGAAGCTGAAGAGGCTGATTACCGTGCTGAGGGAGAAACACCCGGATTCCATCCATCATCATTGTGGCCTCGATCTTTTGTCGAAGGCGACCCAGGGGTCTTTCTTCACGGTCTTATGACCGTAAGAAGAAACGGGTCAATAAATTTCTTCTTAAAGAATTTGGTGCTTTCGAGCAGGGGAAGAAAGTCTTTTTCTTTTCCCACAAATTCTTTAAGGAGAAACACTTTGACAGGGATGGAGTTCACCTCATTGATGATGGAAACATGTGTTTCTATCACAGCATTTTTTCAGCCCTTCGGCTGGTCCTGTGATGCACAGCTGCCTCCTTCCTGTTCAGATTGGTACAGATAGGTTACCTGTTAGCTGACCTTTGCTGTTGACCCTACCATCCAGTCAAAACGGCCTTTTTCAAGGCCACCAAATGATTAGAAAAGATGCCTCTATTACAATGCAGAAACTTATTACATGAAGAAAATTTTTTTACACAATAATGCCTAGTTTAATTACCTGGGACGGTAAATTACACTAGTGCTTACTTAGTTGATCACAAGCAATTGTTTCATGTTTGTTGTGAGCCCTATAATAAATGACAATATAATTATTTTGGTATCTTATAGATAAGACATTTTCTTAAATTCTAATCCATCAATGCATCAAGTTAATGTCATTTGTTGCTTATTCACTTTGTGCTACAATAAATTTAGTAGGGAATTGCTTTAGATAGCCAAAATACATATGTATATGTAAAATAGCTACATGAATAACAGAAAATGCCCTGAATGTATACATGTAAAACAAACTTAAGTTATCACCTTTAAGCAATGCTTAGAAACTCAATAGGAAGTTCATATTTATGGGTATATCTATGTGCTTCATTGTTATGATAAAAAATACAGGTACATGTACATATGTAGTTTTAACTTCACACATATGCACGTACACCTTGTACAAAGGTCTTGACAACTCTCATTATACCATTAGCCTTACCATGATATATTTTTCCAGTATTACATGCATGTAACAGAGCTAATTGAGTGTGTGTTATCTGAATTAAAAATAATCTGGGTTTTGAAAGAAAACTACACCCACGTATCATTGATATCAAATATACACAAATAAAAATTAAGTATAATGCTCTCTATGGTGAATTATGTGGGTTAGGAAGGTGGTGATCATTGCCGAAAAATAAACAGCCAATGCAATATCTGCATGGGTAACAGATGTAAATGATGGACACATTCGTTGTTGAATATTTTATTCCCTTTTATTGTTGTGATTTAATTCAATCTGTAAATATACATGTACATCAATATTATTCAGTAACATAATAAATTCATATAGTATAATTATTTTAACAGACATAAAATATACATCATATTTTAATGCTACATTTGTACAATATGAAAGAGTTATTCCCCTTGTCACAGCATTTTACATGTAAAAATATTTAACATGATATAAAGAAATCTATATATGCTCAGATTTATCATTATAATAATTTCTGATCATTTAAATACTCAATTACATATTATCCAGAAAAAAAATATTATATATATTAGTTATAGTAACAAAGACACTTATTGCCTCTGCTGGGGTTTGAACCCGGGTCCTCTGGCACGCTAGTCCAGCACTCTACCGATTGAGCAAAAGCCAGAGCTAGTAGGAATGCCATATGTCTGACTCTACCACATTAAGACAAATACGGTAAGTAGTACCTGTTTATGGAAGAGAGTATGGTACAAGCTCTGATACATCACTCACATTTTTAAATGAGTCTGGCTATCTCATGAAAAAAAAAGACAGTCAAGTTCACAATTTATAATAATCTGTTTTTTCCATCCTAATTTTATAGAAAAAAAATATTTGCAAATGAGGGTGCGATATTATGATGGTATAAATTAACCTTCATGTCAACTAGGAATCCCCAAGACCTACATGGCATGACAGATAGTATTTTCTATAATCATACCTATTAATATACATGTATATAGTTTACGTTTTTAAAATCAATTTCAAAATTATCATATTTAAAATGAAAGATAAACATCAAAATCTATCTTATTTGCCATGTAAGTTTCTGCCCTTTTATTGGTACTGATTACACCTGTAGCCATAAATAAAATAAATATTCATATAATTTAAGCTGGAGATGAAACAATTTGGTTTGTTTTCAACTACAAGGTGTATCTGTACCAAATACATGAACAACCATATCTAGACTCTAAATATTTAATTGTATTCTTAAATTGATTGAGCCAAAATTGTGCGCTGTTATGGTCATCATGTGGTTAAACTGTTTACCCTGCAGGACTGGTACTTGATTTTGTACATATATTGTACATGCATCCCTTCGTCAAACTTAACAAAATGTAATGCAGGATAAACTATTACAAAATGCTGAAGTTTTGTTTTTGTTTTTTTTATTAAATAACTACTAAATTTTTAAATAAGTACCAATTCACGTTCAGCATTCCATAATTTTTATATCTAATTAACTGTCCGGGCTTCATCAGTTGGGAAACAGTTAATTATGCTAAAAAATCAAACTAACAGACAAACAAAAAACCAACATAAACCTACATGTATGTAGTCCACATTGCTCATGCACCTAATACAATCTTCCTTCAGAAACATTGCAACAATATTTACTTTCCATATGAATTTTGTTTGTAAAAAGTGTGTGGAGAGCTTTGACATACACAGATGGGGAAGTGAATGGCTATGAAGTTTAAACTTAATGTGAGCTTAATGTGAGAATAATACAAGGATTTTAAGACATTGTGGAGCCAGTAGCTCAATGGTAATGGGAGTTAGGCCAGTAACTGAAAAGGTGGCTGGTTCAAACCTTGCTGTGGTCACTTGGTGTTGTGTGTTGTGCACTAAACAGACAAAGCACTTTATCTACTGTTTAAGTCCACTAAGCTGACATTGGGTACTGCTTACTACATGTATGTGGTCTGCGATGGACTGGTGTCCCATCCAGGGGGAGTCAATGACTCTCATCAGCTTAGCACCATGGAAAACCGCGGATAAGCCCCGGTCCTATGTGCCTTTATGGCATGGAGAAGGATTTAACCTTTTTTTAACTTTAAGAAATTAATAACTGCAGACAGTAATAGTATACAGCAAGGCAGATATTATCAATCAATAAAAATAAACTTAAGCATTTAATAATACATGTGTATTTATTTTAAAGATGTATAAGTCTCCTAACTGCAATGGTTTGAGTATCTATAGATAGTTAAAATGGAAAACTCAATCTGTGATTACACACACACACAGTGTAGTTTTGAGACTACATAATTCAATAAAACAAATAACTCATTGCACAGACAAAATCAACAATTCTTGATCAGAAAAACTCACTTTAATTAGTATTAATCTAAGTGGGCCTAAACAAAAGACAAAAGACATACCTTATATTCCCTTAATTTCTTTACCATGGTAATCCATGCAGAGATCTCTTTATGTTCTTTTGACCCCATCAAACTCCTTTCTCTCCCTCTGCTCTCTCTCTGTCTCTCCCTCCGCTCTGTCTGTCTGTCTGTCTGTCTGTGTGTGTGTGTGTCTCTCTCTCCCTCTGCTCTCTCTCTCTCTCCCTCTGCTCTCTCTCTCTGCTCTCTCTGTCTCTCTCTCTCCCTTTGCTCTCTCTCTGCTCTCTCTCTCTCTCTCTCCTTCCTCTCTCTCTCTCTCTCTCTCTCTCTCTCTCTCTCTCTCTCGGAATCTCTCTCTCTTTAAACTTCTTTTTAAAAATTTAAAATTAACATGTGAATATGAATGTTAAATTATATTGACTTCTGAAACAAAGTAAGAAATAGCTTAACCAGAACGAATAAGTTACTTGCCTGCTACTGGACTGACTTAATGTCAAAGCCACATACCTGCCTCTACCCTCCAAAGCCCACCATTTAAAACTAGATGCTGCATTTAGGTGCATTTGCTGTCCCAAATCTCCGGCAAGTTCAAGTAGAGAATATGTAGCTGATGACACTGGCCTAAGGAAATACCTTTTTGCCATTGCCAGGCTACTACCGGACTGACTTAATGCCACAGCCACATATCTGCCTCTTTCCTCACTCTCCATCAGGATCTGGATTTCCCTGGTCACCTATTAAATACAATTTTTATTAAGTCTACACACTAGCTAGTATATTATTACATTTACATGGTTGTATATTTCATTAGCAGCAGTATAATTATATTTTCATAATTTTTCTCACTTAATTATTTTTCAGCACAAATTTTTAAACATATGTATGAAAATGTATCACATGCACTTTTCCTACAAGATTTCTCTATTGCATTTTTTTTAATTTCATAGTTTAACAATTAATCATGTACCATTAATTGAAAATATGATCTGTTGAGGCTTTCCATCTTTGACAACAGTTATCCTTTTGCCTAACATAGATGGTGATATTCTCATCCAAGATGGTTGACCCAGTCCACCTTGGCCAATACTTTGTAATAAAATCAATAAACATACATAAGCACAATAACATCAATAAATTCAACATATTTATTGCACTTGACAGGAGTAGTTTCAATGTGCTTGTAAGTGATTACAAATAATACTTTAAAAAATTACATGTTACAAATCAAATTAACGAAGTAACTTACGAAAACACATTTTGTTCATCACTCCGAGACACTTGCAGTGGTTGTCCTTGGGGATGAACCAACCTGAGTGGAGGGTAGGGAGCAACAGAGCCATGAGATGGTCCTGCTGCTGCCCCCTCTGTCTGTGTAGGAGTCTCCCCTTCATTCCTGTCATAATGAGATTCAATGGAAGTTAGCATTTGTTAACCAATTTCTAGTGATGCATTTAATACAAGTCACATTTTGATCAAGTTTTACAATACATGTAGGGTATATTCTCTTATATATTTCTCCATAGTTAACATATATTTCAAGTAGTTATCAGTGAATCTTCTGTGATCATTCAACCAAAGCAAAATCATCCCTATTATTGATTAGTATATTCAAAAAAAATATTTATAAACCTCAGAATTTTTTTCATATCCTCTTCTGTTGGTCTTCTTCAGTGGTGTTTTCCTTGGCCGTCCCCTTTTCTTTTCAGTTTTGTGAAACCTTGGTTGCAGTATATTATTTGCGTTTCCTGCAATTCTTTCGGTGGGATTTAGCTTCATGGGATTTTCATCTTGGATGGTCATGCAAGCTTTATTACCTGAAATTAAACTTTCTAAAGACTTAATTATTGTAGATAATCTATATTTTATGACTTGTGGATTTTTAACCTGATGACCAAGTTCATCGAGAAGGTTATCTATTCGCTGCAGTTGTATTTTGGATGTCTTTTCTTTAGGTTTTGCAGCTGTTGGTTCAGGATGACAAAGTTGCACTTCATTTTCATCTGAATCTCTTACAATAGTATCTGAAACACTGGAAAGAGAATGAATTTTATGAATATGTTTACATATATGACCATTGTGGTAATCACTGCAAGAACATTGATACATGTGATAGCAAAGATTTATGCATGGTAAATTTTTACATTTGCTATAACAATGTTCCTGTGAGCAATCATCCAGCATGGCCTCTATAATATAATTATCTGTTTCAGAATCTAATGAAAAGATACTGCTGGTAATTTGCTTAACCCTGGAATTATCAATATCCAAACCTCTGTCATGCCTATCCTTAATATGCACATCAATATCAGAAGGGTTGTTATAAGAAACACGTTGTAGGTGTCTTATAAAATGGTCATTCTCTATCTTTAACAAAGTGTCTAAAAGCACACCTATGCACCTATTGCGCTTCCCTGAGAAGTATATAGTTTTCAGCTGGTTATGAAAACTTTCTACAAACATATTGGTATTAACATTGCCATATTCTATTCCTTTCCTAAAACACAATGACCATTTCTCAGGACGATTAAAGTAATTATCCATCAAATATTTTAAGAACCCAGGATTCATAGCAAGAAGTTTTGAGATCAATGATTCTTTATACCTATTGAAATCATTCTCTGATTTTGCTTGCAGCATGGCACAAAGATAACAGTATATTTCTGTTTTCTGAGCATCATTCCTAAAATGATTGTGGATATTTTTTATCCATGACCTTTGAATATGCCAGGTACAAAGGAACTGCTGAAGATCAGAACCAAAGACCGACGTTGCTTCATTCCACCCTGCATTGTCATCATCTGTCATTATAACCTTGACCTTTGTTTCAGGGGAGAGAGCCTTAACTGATGACAGAAATAAAGATATTGCTAATTCATCTTCCCTATTAGAAATACAAAATGCAACAGGATAACCTTTACGAAACTCATCAGCTACCATAAGAGTAATTAACTTGAATGAATAACGATTTGTTTTATGTGTGGAATCCATGCATAAAATCCGGCCTGCAAATTTTTGGTACATATCCAGCTGTTGTTTGGTCATGATGGCTAAAATAAAGTCCTCCTTGGCGAGTCTTTTGGAAGGATCTTCAATGCCTTGTTGTTTGTATAGGAGGACATGGTTGAATGACTCTTGACGTAGAGCTTCCACCTTTAAAGAAGTTGACAGTAGCTATAGATAGCGATCACGTGGCAAAGCATGTGAATTCTAAATAAAGAACTTTCTGGTCCATTTAATCCGGAAATGCTGTAATCAATATGGCGGACTGTCAACACTGGTCAACATTTGCCGCTAAAAATCAAAAGGAAATTTTTTAGTAGAGATAAATGTAAAAAAGCATCGCGTATGAAACAATTTAATAGCGTTCAAAAGAACGAAAACACTAACACTGAACATTCATATGCAAACGACTCGGCACCATATTCCCAGGCAGACGACACATATCTGTCAATCTCGACGATTACGATGTACTGGAAAACGTATGTGTTCAAAGTGTGGACGGTATTCAGTGGAATGAAGGCCGAAGGGTAGTGAAAATTAAGAACCTTAATTGCTGATCTGCTTGTATGTGTTCACTGTAACAATCGGCTGCATTTATCGAATATTGAAAGTGAAGAGCGTTACGGGCTCGGTAGCCTGCTATACATCAAATGTGATACCACTACTTGTGGATTTACTAACACAGTTTCCACAGGAAAGAGAAACAGTAAAGGTGCCTTTGATAGCAATTCAAAAGTTACACTTGGTAAGTCTAACTTAAAGTGAATGCTCTCTCTCTCTCTCTCTCTCTCTCTCTCTCTCTCTCTCATATGCAGGGTTGGCCGGGAAATACCAGTGGTGGGAATTACCAGTGGTATTTACCGGTATTTCCCGTCCCGGTAAATACTATCAATTTCCTCTAAAATGGGAAATACTGGGAAATACTAAGATAAAATTTTATTTTTTTTCAATTTATTCAATGTAAAAACATATTTTAAGTAAATAAAATAACAGTTTGCATTAAAACAGCATAAAACACCATTATATATGAGTGGCCAGTTCAGTGTCAGTACATTTTTCACCACTCAAGCTCCTCATCTCCCCTTAACATTCTGTAACAGAAAACAAGTTTTCCAGCTTTTTCTACACCAAGTTTGTTTCTAAGCTTCGTCTAGATTAGACCAAAGTGAGGATCATCACTATCTGTGAAGCAAAATAATGACTATTAAAATACTGTATGGGCTTTATTGTTTTATTATCATGATTAAATTTATGTTTTACAGATTATTGAAGCAGTTAACTTAAATTATTTGATAATTACTGTGGGTTTATTAAACAACATCAAACACCAGTCAAAGAATGACAGATGTTGTTTTAACAAATTGACTCTTGACAGTTATGTGCTACTATTGTGGGGAGATATTTGCCTTGAATTGAGCTAAATGGCCTCTTCTTTGGTGTGTTGAACCCAGAGGTGAGGGGCAAAGTTTTTTCCACTTACTTTCTCTCCACAGTCTTTACACTTAACAATTTTTTTTATCCCCTTCTTCATACACATCTGATCATAAAAACCCCATATTGGGTCTTTGGGTTTCATGATTACAAACATGATTACAAACACCACTATAGAAAACACTTCTACCGACTGAATTAAGTCTTCAAGCAAATGACACTATTGAAAAAGTGAACTGTGTTCTGTTACTTGTATAGAGATGCCTTAAGGCATTACTGGGTAGCCAACACTTGTTTAACTCAAAGACAATGATTAGATATCATTGCAAACAAAGTATACTGCTGTCAAAAACTAATCAGATATGATTAAATTTCAGAAACATACAGTTGTACTTTATTTCCCAGTATTTACCGGGAAATACCAGTATTTCCCGGGAATTACCAGTATTTCCCACCGTCCTGGGAAATATGAGTATTTCCCGCTTTTTTGCCAACCCTGCTGATATGTATTGTGTGTTTATATTAGGTAATACCAGTGTGTATATATATATGTGTGTGTGTGCACATACAAAAACTCTTTAAATCTGCTAATTTTTTAGCAATGATAAATGCTATCTTAAACAGCTGAGCCTCTATGCAAGCCGTTTGATATTTTTTATGTGTTATAATGACCTGCTCTAATTCTTTTTCAATTTTGAGCCTTGAAGTTAGTTGGATTGAAATACTTAATTCTTAAAAAGTTAAAGGTTTCTGATCCTCAGTCTCAAGGTATTTTTTCCATCACAAATCTGGTATTGGTTTTTATCCTTCAAACTTCATGTATTGTTTTATTATTATTTTGTTTACAGATTTATATCTTATAATTGTATTATTTTATATTTTCAGCTATGATACATTCTGGTATGGGACCAACTCATGTCATCAATTTCCTCAGTACCTGTAACATTCCACCAATTGATACCACTACATTAAAGGAAAAAGAAAAAAAGATCTCAGCATCAATTGTACAACAGGCCAAAGAGTCTTGTCGGAGAGCTAGTGAGGAAGAAATGGATACTACATCAGACCAATTGGAGTGCAGTTTTGATGCTGGATGGCAGACCAGAGGATCTGGCTGTCAGTACAATAGTAGTACTGGTATGAACATTACTGCCTGTCATTGAATGTTGTAAAGCTAGATTTATTTAGTGTATACTCTGTCCCGAGTTTTAGCTTCCTCCACTTTTCGCTTGATATTTCGATAATCATAAACACCTTTGAGTTCAAACTACGTTCATCCACTATTATGAAAAATGTCCAACGCCCTCTCTACTGCTTCAGGTTTCAATACACATCCCAAATTGAAAAGTCTACGGAGATTTTGCATTGCATCAACCATTAATAAGCCCGGATGATAACGTTGAAAAATTGTGCGAGTTGTCCCGAGTACTTCCGAATGGAGAAAAGATGTAAACATTTCCCTTTATAAATCTCGGTAAGAAACTTGTTTTCGTTCCTGTGAACTTTTATGGTTGAAAAATGATAATTTCTTGGATATTTTCCCTTTTATCAACTTCAACAGCATTTCTTTCACAGGTATGTGTATTTTTATAAAAAATACCCGGTAATCAAAAAGTGATGGAAGCAACAACTTGGGACAGACTATAGTTTGATGTGAGGTTAAAGACATGTAAAGATTGCCAGTATCATTTTGATAGAAATGAAACTAAGTACCAAATCACAACTGCAGCAGTAATTGGTCAGGTTTGTATGTCTTGATATTGTGTATATGTTAATGTAGTATACATATACCGGTATATGTTAGCAAAGAGCTACTATAAATGATATTTTTAATGTAAATACTGGTAAGTGTCACTAAGTTGAGACCAACATCAAAAAAAAAAAAATGAATGATTTTCTTGAGGTAAAGCCATAGCACTTTTAATTTATCAGTATTAACATGATAAATATGAATTAATTTTTGTGTTGTAGGTTCTAGTAAGGCCATGGAGCCAGATATGGCTTCAGAAATGTTATTTCGGATGAAGGAAGATGGAAGTGAGGTTCAGACCATACATGCTGATAATGATTCCACCACTGCGGCTCGACTAAGGAATGACTTTCCATCCCTTCAAAAAAAGCAGGACAAGAATCAACTGAAAAAGAACTTGACAAAACAGCTGTATAAACTAGCCAAAGATCATAAACAACTGAAACCAACTTTCATATGTGACCAGATGCTTTATATATGCAATCTCTTCAAAACATTACTCCGAAGAAGAGCTGACACCATAATTGGATGCAATCATAATTTCTACATTGTTGCTTTACCTTGCTTTATTTTCTCACCGTGTTGGGTGTTTTCATGTCAAAAAATACGCAATGTCTCTGTTTGGGACATAATTGTACCTTTTGTAGTTATGTCGTATAAGACAAATATGGTCTTATGTCTTAAGGTAAAGAACATACATGTATATGAAATAATCATTATGGTGTATTTGAAACTGTATTTGATTTTTAAATGATCTATTTACCTTATCAAAGTGTATTCATATTATATTTGTTTGATTGACATTCATGTACATGTTCATTCTTCTTAGAAAATGTCTGAATATTGTTGTTTCATTTTATTGTTGTGGCCATGAAAAACTGTGTGAGGAAATTTATTGGTCAAATAATTCTTATTACAATATGAAATAAAAGCTTTATTGAGCAGATAATTAATTTTTACAACAAAATAAGAGTCAACTTGTGTGTGTCAAGTTTGTCAATTTATTTTGAATTTTAAAAAGGGGTGGGGGGGGGGGGGTTGTTGTTAATGGCCTTCTGCTGCCTTTATTTGCTCTCAGTGTAGCCATGAATTTTTTAGTGAGAAATAGTATTGGTCAAATACTTCTCATTATGATGAAAAATAAATGTTTTATTGAGCAGATAACTTTTTACAACCAAATTAGTGTCGATTTGTGTGTGTCAAGTTTGTCAATTTTTTTAATTTTAAAGGGGGATGTTATTAATGACCCCCTTCTTTTTTTAAATCTCTATGTGGCCATGGATTTTTTTGTGATTGAGAAATAGTATTGGTCAAATCTCATTATAATAATAAAACAAATATTCTAATAAGCAGATAATTTTTACAATTAAATTAGTGTCAATTTGTGTGCGTCAAGTTTTTCAATTTTTTTTTTAATTTTTAAGGGGGGGGGGGGGTTGTTAATGACCATCTGCTTCCTTTATTTTCCCTCAATGTGGCCATGATTTTTTAAGTGAGAAATAGTATTGGTCAAATAATTTTTATTATAATAAAAAATAAAAATTCTATTGAGCAGATAACTTTTTACAACCAAATAAGTGTCAATTTGTGTGTGTCAAGTTTGTAAATTTTTTGGAATTTTAACACTTATTTGTGCTTTTTTTTCAAATTCTAATAATGCTGAAGCGATTAACTGTTATTATAAGTGTAAGTTAAGAACATTGATGACAAATCTTATTTGATATTGAATGCATGTTGCAAAATAAAATTTTTGTTGGTCATTTTATACATTTCTTTATGATTTATAGAGTGCAAAGAAAGGGGGGCAACTCATCACATCACAGCTCAGTAACGAACCCTCAATGTCATGCTCATATTTTCATATATTGCTCAGTACACACTACTATGTGAAATATTTTAAAAAAATCAATTGGATAGTTTTTTTGCGGTCAGGTGTCCTTGGCTACCTTAAGGTCATCTAAATTATCCCTACCCTCTCTGTCACTAAAATGTTCCCTTACTTTGTCTATAATATTATTTATTGGAATTTTAAGAGCAAGCATTCTGGTTATTTCTGATTTTAAACTGTCAGGAATAGGTAAATACTTACTTTGTTCAAATGACAAGGAATGGGTATGGGATTTGATATACTTTACCACCACCTTTCCATCACTTGTTTCACATACTGCAAAACGTGCTGGGCAAAGGCTATTGATTTGACAGTGTCCCTTCTTGTTTTTACGAGAAGTCTTTGGTTTGGTTCCTTTTGCCCTGTGCGCAGTGACTGGCCCATTCCTGTGACAGACTAGAGTATAGACCGTATTTCCCTTTTTATTTTTCTGTGGCCTTGACCTCCGAACGAATCTAGTGTTAGAGGACAGCTCTTCATTGCTTCGGAATTCTGAAAACTGAGCTAAATTGTCAAATGTCATATGTTCAACTTTAATATTAGCATCATGAACATTTATTGCATGTTCTATAAGTTGATCTACTGTTTGAAACTGCATGGAACATGTTGAAATCATACAGGCTTGAAGTTTACGCTTAGAACAAACAAATGGAGCTTGACCCTGACCAGAATGAAACCTTTTGACATGTTTCTTTAAATTCTCTACTTTTTTAAAGGAGACCTTGCACTGATGACACATCTTGGAACCTTGACTGTGACTTAGTGGACTGTCCTCAGATTTAACATAAGAATGCAGTGCAGATATTGAAGGAGGAGAACTAAGTGATTTATAATTATGCATATTGATTGGCTTTGAAAATTGACCTCCACCAGCTCTTCTCCATGCAATATGGATGGTTTGTTGAGGCTGACCTTGTGAAAAAGTATTTTCATAGGTAGTTATTTGAGGATTATGTACATCTCCTCCAAACGTGACCAAGATATTAAAGCCATGGACAGTGCTAAAATTGACTCTTGACCTGCATATGTATATTGTTGGCCTAAACGGTTTATTTGTTCATCTATTGTACCTGCATCATCTAGAAAATAATTTTGAAAAACATGCATATTACCTCTCAGTGTTTCGACGGCCAAATTTCTTAGCTCCTGATGATTATCTTGATGACCATACCTGGAGAAACTTATGGAGTGGAACAGACAATTACCATCACCTGTGATTGGATTTCTTTGCAGGCCAAATGATGACAGGTACCCGTTTTGTTGTTCAAATTCCACATCTGCATCTGTGTAGGTTTTCACGAGCTCATTAAAATGTTCTGCCTAAAATTTGAAGCAAGTCTATATAATAGAAGACATATGCACATGGTTTGATATAACTTAAGATGCACATGTTTTGCAAACACTATAATGTATAACTGTTCACTGGCAGCTAAGTCTTGTAAGTCTATGAAACTTTATTGGACAATTACAAACTACCGGTACACTGTATACAATTACATGTACTTTGAACTCCATGCAGAGTTTACCAGAAAAGTGCCTTAGACTGACAATGCATCTTTATGTTAATGAAACACTTCTATATATGTTATTGTTGACAATGACACACAGGCTTGTTTCTGATCTTGACAAAATATGTCAATGGTCTGACATATGGGCAGTTGATTTTAATCCCATTAAACCAAAAACCTTGATTTTAGTAGAAAAAATATATATCATCCCCCTGTGCAGTTTGGTGTCCATGGTCCATTTATACAAAAAGTTGATAGTCACATCCATCTTGGTGTAAATCTCCAATATGATGGATGTTGGAAACAACATATTAATTCTATTCATGAAAAAGCTTGTATAAGGTTAAACCTATTGAAACTTGTTAAATATAAGCTATGTAGATGCTCTCTAAAAAAATTTTTTTCATTTATAAGACCAGTTTTAGAATATTCTTACCGGTATATAGTTTGGGATAATTGTTCAGATAGAGAAGTTAAACTTCTAGAAGATATTCAAGTAACTGCTGCAAGGATTATATCAGGTCTTAGAAGTAACTCATCCAGGTCAGCTCTATATGATGAATTGGGTATTGATCTACTATCAGATAAAAGAAAGCTAGGTTCATAAACTCACATTATTTTATAAAATGGTCCATGGTCTTGCCCCCAAATATCTACAGGATTTACTTATGCTATGTACACCGCAAAATAATTACTCACTAAGACACCAAGATGATTTTAAATTTGTTATACCCCAGATAAAAACAATTAACTGCCTTTATGAACAGTTTTCTACCTTCATCTATAAAATTATGGAATGAATTACCTCTTCACATTAGAATTTTACCAACTGAGTCTTCATTCAAAAAAGCCATAAAAAGCATATTCTTTAGAAAGACAAACAAACTTTATGACTTTGGAAACAGAAAAGCAAATATTATATATTGTCAAATAAGAAATAATGCAAGCAATTTAAATGCTGACCTATTCAATCATTTTTTTGTGTGAAAATTCTATTTGTGATATGTGTGGTTATGTATCTTGCTTATCACTATTTTTTGTCTGTCCACATTATGATGCACGGAGGCAAGTTTTTATACAGTCAATAAGTAATTAACATTTAGATATCCCCATCTCTCTGGACCTATTGTTTTATGGGGACAGTAGTTTGCCTTATAACAAAAATGTTGCTATATTTAAGATTGTACATGATTATATATTAGCTACCAAAAGATTTAAGTTTTAATGCATTATTCACAGTGTCACTCAAACAGCTGAACTGCTAGCTTTCTACAACTATTTTTCATTTTGTTCATAAATAATACCCGGTACCAAGCATCTTGATTCCACTTATTTTTCCTTTGTTTTTCTCTACTATATTCTATTGTTACATTGTACCATCAATGTTTGTCAAATTCACTGTTAAAGGAGAGGGCTCAAATAGGCAGATTGCCTGCTGCCTAATCCTATTATGTAATATTTTTTTACATAATAAAATATTGTTTAAAATAAAAAATGTTAATGAAACAGATGATGCAGTTAAATAACATGTACATGTACATGTTTATGCATAAATTCTTCCAACATTTTGAATCTATGAACATATAAAGTATTGCCTCATCCTAGCATAAATATTCAGGCAACTTAATTCAATCAAACAATTCAAAAGCTACCATAAATTATACAAGACTTGGTATAAACTAAGTTTGAACATTTTATGCTTTCTATGAAGTGAATAATGTTGTTAAAAAGCATTAATTGTTCTCACCCAGTTTATGTAAGTATAATTAAGGGTAGCTATTGAAATTATTCATCATAATCTAAATGATCTGCTATTAAGTGTAGAAAGTAAGGCTGTTTGACTCAATTTGCACATCACACCTTCATTATCATTTTTGCTGGATAATTTTATACAATCTTATAATAAATGAAATTTGTAGTTAAATTACCTCTTTAACATTCAATTCCATTTCTTCCAATTCAACGTTTTGCAGCTGAAACTATTAAAACAATCTTGTGAATTTATAAATCACAACTGTTTTCATTAATTGTAAAAATATCATAAAATATTAGGTTATTAATTGAGGAGGCTAAATGAACACCAGATTATCTATCAGACCTTTATTCAAATCTAAGATATGATATCTTTGGATGTAAACTCTTTCTTTTATTAGTAAAGAAAAAAATCATTTTAATATTCTAGCTTTAAAATTTGACTTTTTCCTATACATGTAATTTATAAAGAGCTCTTCTTAAAGAGATTAATATAGTTTTAAAATGGCCACAACCATTTATCCCTCTTAAAGTACTGTATATCTGGAAATTTTTGCAATGATACATTCTAAACTTTTCAATAAATAAGTAGAAATTTATAACTGGTATTGTTAGCTATAAGAAACTTTTTAAGTTGCCAAAAATTACTGAGGAAAATAAAAAAAATTGCACATTTTTCCAATTTTGGCAAATTTTGTACCAAGCAAAAACAAAAAAAAACCCTGAATGTATGGTATGCTATGAAGTTTTTAAATCATTAACAACTACCAGTAGTCTACCTCAGTTGTTTGGTCAGATGTGCCATTCGTCATAATCTGGGGGTTTCCGGTTTGTGGTGATTGTTGGTCAACTGTAGGAAGCTGGGGTTGAATATCCTAATAATTTTAGTAAAAAATTATAAAACCATTGAATTTGTTTAGACAAATAAAACAACTATGTGTAACAACTAAAAGAACAATTTAAAATGGCATGCACTGATTAATTTTTACCAAAATGCTAACAGATAAGATGGTTAATTCTTGCCCCAAGTAAGGGATTATTTATGGCCATTATGATATTATAAGCTATTCTCATACATGTATATACAGCACAAATATTCACTGAAAAAGAAAAGTAATTATGCTCCATCCCTGTATACATGCATGAGCTTGACCTAATCAAGCTCAGTATGTATGCCTATAAAAGTAAAGAAAATACCAATAAATAAATTTTAATTTTAAACAGTATGTGCCTTTATGAATATTAACTAAGAGTTTATTTTAAAAAAATGTAAATGCAGAGGATGATTATCAATATTGCTACTGTGAAATGTACAGACCTACACATCTGTATGATGAACTCATTTCACAGATTGAGAGTAATGTGCATTATTGCATAACAGCAATTTTATATAACAAGTTGTTTTATCATGTAAAGACAATTTAAAGATATACAATATCAGAATTTTATAATAACGTTGCAACACATCATTTTCACGTCGCCATGGATCCAGGCTTACTGCTGGACACAGGACACCTGACATTGTGAAAATGCATATGACAACATATTATCTGCAAGTATGGTTTCAAAATAAAGCAAATACCACTTATGAGGAATACATTTGGAATGCAAATATATCTATAATACATGTGTGTATGTGAACTTCCGAACTGTTGTGGGTATGAATAACAGTGCATGCAGTGTCTGGTATATTATCCATGATATTTTGTGTATATGTTATCGTTTAAAGTAATGCACATTGTAATAGAATCCAACAAAGCAGTTTCAGTCCACGTACTACACATGTCAATCAAATCACCCCGCGAGCTGCACCACGTGCTGTTTCAGTGATAAAGTTTTTCAAGTCCGAAGAAAATAGAAATATATTAGACAATAAAGTATTTCATAGTGGTTTTAATGTATAATATGATTCTTACACACTCTTTGTGTGAAAGTTGATTTTTTTTTACATACTACGTTGTTGCAGAAAACTACACGTGTAAAATCCGTCTCTCCCCCTCTCTCTCTCTCTCGTTATCAGAAATATTATGAAAGCTTTTGCTTCCTGTACGTTGGTGAATAACCAATGGAAGCCGTAAGCTGTATTTACTATAGCATTGAATGATTTATTTTTGACGTCGTCGTGTCAATAACTGCCGTCAGGTGAGCAAACAAATTGAATAACGCGCGTTATGATAATTTGTCTGCTCACCTGACGGCAGTTATTGACACGACGACGTTAAAAATATATCATTTAATGCTTATATTTACATTCCCTTACTGAAGAAATCAATTGTTTACTTAAATAAATCGATTTAAAGTGCAGATCACGGAGGGAGTGAGTAAGTAACAGCAAGAACAGCTGTTTTGTAAAACCGGTTTAAACTGGTTTTCACATAGACTGTTGAGATGAGATCGACGAGCATGAAAATATAATCCATGATAAATAACTCTTGGAATGTTGCTTTTAACAATTAAGTCAACTTTTTGTTGAATAATTATAAAAAAATGGTGTTTTGACAACATTCATGAAATGCATTTTTTAACCGATAACATTGAAATTACTGTTTGAGAACTACTTATGTAAATTACTCGTAAATTCATACGCAGTGAATATGTGGTGCATTTAGAGGCATTTAAACATCACGGAATTTAATGGAAAAACACAGTAGAATGTAAATATTTATGACTGACTCACTATGATGATTACTGGTTTTTTAAAAAAAGAAAACAGTGCGGAATATTAATACCAAGGGAATGTGTTCACCAAGATATTATTTTTCTACTTCGGAATCGACTCGATCTTTGAAGCTGCCGTGCCATGGTTTCACGTGACAGTTAAAAATAGATAACTTTTTTACCTTAACAAAAAATTCATTTGTATGTTTGCTACAATAATTCGATCGGCAATTAGTTCATGTTTATTATTGTTATACTTTCATGTTAAATACTGAAATCTGATTGGTTAAGACGCAGTTAATAATATTTTCTATTACCCTCAGCGTTAGCAACGCACGTAGCAACGGGTAACATTAAAAAATGTTACATGTGCAAAAATTATGCGCGTACGGTTCGCTGTAGAATTCACGTTATTCCTATATAAAAGCAGAAACATTTTCTTAAAAATTAAGACATTCGGTAAAACAAAATAAATAGTGCCTGTTTGGGAGGATAACAGTTGAAATTGACACCCCTCGAAAACCATTATCATTTAATATTTATTAGTTTGATGAGATATCGGCGCTTCTGATTGGTCGAAAAATTTCTTTGATACCTGCATCAATAAAATGTTCGCCGGATCTACTTTTCTCAACTGTTCTGATCTAACACTATTTATAGAACGGTAATTTCCAAAATAAACACTGTCAACAAAGTGTAATGTTGTGTCTGTTTTATTGTCAGCAAACAAAATACAACTTTATAAACATAAAAACTTGAAAGTCTAACCTTCAAAAATAAACAAAACATAATATCTTATTCACGAAATAGAAAATTAAGCGTCTTCTAACGATTTCGTCTGCTTGAGATCAATCAACATTACTGCGAGGCTGGCTGTTCCTTTTCCGGAATAATTATAACGAACATATAGGCCCATACACTTTCACGGTAACACTGCTGTTCAAACTTGGTAACGATGATTTTTATATTTACACAGTACCCTACATGATCGGTCATCAGAAATTCAAAATAAGCATCGTTATGAGTACAATGCATCAACTCCTTCGGCGCATTCCAAGCGGCAGATACTAGTATACCATTTAAGTACATCACTGGCTATCTAGTTACCACAACGTTTACAAAAGTCGCTTAAACATACTATTCTTTGTCGACATAACAACTATTTTCGTCCACGATCGCCTCTCATTGGATGGTTATTATGGAGGGTAATCGTGTTCAAAAATCCAGACATGTAAACTTGTAAATCCGAATATGCAATCGTGTTGATGTGTGAACCTGAGCATGAATAAATTGTGTAATTCTGATCGTGTAACCTATAAAAATCGGGCATAAACACGTGTAAGACTTGACTCAGTTCCTTCGCATGATGCACATTTTGCAACTTTATTGTTTACATTAGTTAATTAAACCTTCAACTTTGCACACTTTCAATCCGTAGTTTCTGCATTTGTAACTTCAGCTCGGCAATAGCACATCTGACATGATACAAATTGACAAATGTAAAGTCTACAAGTTTGTCGAATTTCGACATGACCTTATATGGAAACAGTGACGTCACTGATAGAAAAAGGCTCGCTGCAGGTAAAGGCATGCCGTAATCGCCGGAATAGGGACAGAATAAATAAAAAAAAAATATTAGGTAAGCCTATAATCATATTATCTCTGGATAACAACATTTCATAGAGTATTATTTTTCGGAAAATTAAATTATGAGATTGATGTATAAAAGATGCGAGTAAAGAATTCGACCGGCTTCAGATATCCTCTTAGAACTGAAAAAAAAATTACATTTAATGACTTTGTTTGAATACACGTGTATAAAGATATATACGCATTTTTATTCATAGGCGTCTGAACCGGGAGGGGGGGGGGGGCTGGGGGGGGGGGGGGGGTACTTAACCATTAGGAACACAGCAACAGGGAGGATTCAACCCCCCTACTTTTTCCTCGCAACAAACAAAATTGTTCCTTAAAAGACCTTAAAGAGAATGAAATATTATTAGTGATATTGAAAATTAGAGTCATAGTAGGTTTACTAGCACCCCCCCCCCCCCCCCCCCCCACCACCACCACCACGGATTAGGAATTTCATGATTTGGGGGGAAAATTGGGCAGGTAAGATTGGAGTTATTGGTATACCCCCCCCCCCCCCCACGGATTAGAATTTTCCTTGATTATGGGAATTCTTGTCAATATTTTTCATGATTAGTTTAGCCCCCCCCCCCCCCTTTCAATTTGCTTCCGACGCCACTGTTATTAGAGTATATGCAACAAATTGTTAAAGTATAGGCCTCGACTGAATTAAGAAAATATCTCCAAATGCATCCTTATTGCTACCACAAAGTTGTGACAAGACCCCGCCCCCCCCCCCCCCCCCCCACGCGAAAAATTACACGGGGTCCGTCAGCTGAATTGCAAAGTTATCGATAAAAAAAACAAACTATTTAAAGACATTGGTTTTGAGATTGTGATTACCCGGTAATATGAGACATAAGAAGCGACACCCTCTTTAAAAAAATGAATAAAAATTCCAAAGATAAGGTTAACTGTCGTAAACATTAAAATGTGTATAAATTATTTTAAGAAATGTTTCTTTGCATTGTCGGCAATATATAGGAAAAAAAGCCTATCATGCAGGTAAAACTTGACATTTTTTAAAAATTATTTTAAGCAATTATTACGGGATTGAGTATGACGTCCTGAATGTCGGTTCAATACAGACTCACTTTGTGAAGTTGGCTGATAAACATTTTCTGGAGAGCTAGTATAATACAGCTTTACAGCCACTTGTGAACTAGCTGCAGGTCTGTAGCTCCCTGTCTAAAATTACAGATGGACGATCTTTGAGCTACAGTGCCTCCCATAGTAAAACTTCAATTTACGGCGCACAAAAAATATGCGCTAGTTTTTTTTTATTATTATTGAAGATTGTGTTATTATTTATCTTTCACTTACACAACAACAAAAAGTATAAATGCATGTAAAGTAACATAAATTTTTCCGCGAAAAATTACCAAATCCTTGCAAGTCGTTTATTCTAACTAATTCAGAAAAATAACAAGAGTAAAAATGGGGTACTCTATATGCAATGTTTTTGCCCAAAAATGACTAAGTTCAACAGCTGATATTTTTATAAATTATCAGAAATCAAAATCCTAGCAATTTGCATACTTCTGATATATATGTATAAATGATCTGCAAAAGAACAACTTCCTATCTTGAAAACTGTTCGAGGAGTTATCGGTACAATAAGGGTACCTTTTTGACAGCCACTCGCCCGTCTGCAATTTTAACTATTTCAATAATCGGAAACCCGGTTAAAAATTCACTCTCAAAATTCTTAGAATTCAGAAGCAATGGAGTTGCATGGGACCTTACGGCGGTCTTCGAACCCCATGCCACTCAAAATATATTTACCCCCTTAGGAAATTTCTTGATCCGTCTCATTTCTAGAAAAGGGTACGCATTTACTTATATTCCAGTTTAAATTACATGACAATTTTTTTTAGAGATATAAGATATTAGGGATTTCCTTTTATAATACCATGATAATTATATTACGGAAATTAGCACATTTGTCACATCGGCAACGATTTTTTTTTCTACATGAACCTCTTCCTGTTTGGTCCAGTTTCAATCATACCTTAACTTTTTTTTCTAAGAATAATACCGGTGTTTTCGATAGAAAAGGTGTCGTTCATTAAAAGCTTATTGCAACAGTTTAGCTGAATATTATGTTTATTTTTCGTTCATTCCGGTCCGGCGGTTACGGTATGCCTTTTCCCGCAGCAAGGCAGTTGCCATATAAGGTCATGTCAAAATTCGACAAACTTGTAGACTTTACATTTGTCAATTTGTATCATGTCAGATGTGCTATTGCCGAGCCTGAAGTTACAAACGCAGAAACTACGGATTGAAAGTGTGCAAAGTTGAAGGTTTAATTAACTAATGTAAACAATAAAGTTGCAAAATTAGCATCATGCGAAGGAACTGAGTCAAGTCTTACACGTGTTTATGCCCGAGTTTTATAGGTTACACGATCAGAATTACACATATTCATGCTCAGGGTCACACATCAACACGATTGCATATTCGGATTTACAAGTTTACATGTCTGGATTTTTGAACACGATTACCCTCCATAGGTTATGTCCAGTTGCATATTCCACCGATCTCACATGAAAACTAGTTTTATTACGAATTTTTCTGCACAGTGAATAATATCACAAGCTATCGCATGTATTTTCCTTTCGTTTTCAATTCAGTCGGTTCTGATTTTAACTCACTATTTGTGTTTAATCCATTAAATTCAGTACAATAGCTCTGCATCATCTGAAGGCGCATCCATTTTGAATATTGTTGCTGTTGTTGTTTTGTATTCATACGCGCCGCTTTATTTACATTATTTACGTTTTTGATCAATGAGACTTCACATTTTTTGATTTGAAAATGTTATATTAAATGATAAGAAATGAAGATAATAATTTTTCTATTGATCGACGTATCAAAGAAAAAATTGACCGGAAAACTTTTTCATCAATGAGCTACGCGCATTGATGAAGTTTTCCGGTCAATTTTTTCTTTGATACGTCGATCAATAGAAAAATTATTATCTTCATTTCTTAAGTCAACCTCCGCTTCGCGTCGGTTGACAATGGTTTTCTCGGGGTGTCAATTTCAACTGTTACCCTCCCAAACAGGCACTATTTATATAGTATTACTGCTAGAATCCTATTTATAATCGCATGAAATAAATATTGTAAATATTTATCAGAAACCCTCTTAACTTTTATAATTTCATTATAAATAATACGTATTTTTCATTTAAAACAACGAAGCACAGGATTCTAGCAGCACTTTTCAAATAGTTTAGGTCATATACCGTTGATATTTACCAAAATCATCTTTCATATTATCCGGGGTAGTGTTACACTTTTGCCGTTTTTTTTGTACACACTGACAGAGGAAAGGCTGGTCAAGCCATATAAATGTCGATCTGCTTTCCTTAGAACACTCGCTGATTAAACAAAATATCTATGCCTGTATTATCCTGATTATATCCTAACTGACACTCATCTAAATCCTAAGTAACTGTATTAAATAAGTCTTATTTGTTTACACTGCATTCCGATGATTTGTCTCCAGACATTATCTTCTCTATTATCCCCGAGTACCCAAACTCTGTCACCATAAGCAGAAAACATTCCGCGTTTCTCTGCAATTTATTTTTTGCGGTTTTTATCCTTTGCAATCGCTAAATATAATCTGGAACGTTATAATTTATAAAATTATTAACAAAAAATATTTTCATTATTATTCAACTAAGCCCTCTGAATACGACGTTTATCACACGTGCTATCATAGTCCGAAATATTTGACGTTTTTCTGGCTTTTTTAACGATTTTGATATTTACTTGCCAGGAAAACGTCAGAACCGGCGCCATTACGAAAACTGGAAATTTCGCCGCCTCCAACTGGAGGCGGCATTCTCGGCCCGATTTTAAATACTTGCGAATTGTATCAAATAGTTAACTCACAACAATAAAAAAATGACTTTACAACTCACACATATCGCTCACAATTAAATATGACTCCGTATTTTGATAATAGAAGCACACAATTACAGTCAACCGTATTTTCGCTGTCTTTTGAGATAACGAGTCACGTGACTCAAATCTCGCCGGACAGTTCGATCAAAATGTGTTGAACAGACGGTTTGTA
The DNA here is from genome assembly GCF_963853765.1 of Magallana gigas. Classification (NCBI taxonomy): domain Eukaryota; kingdom Metazoa; phylum Mollusca; class Bivalvia; order Ostreida; family Ostreidae; genus Magallana; species Magallana gigas. Next base: position 1,307,110 of record NC_088853.1, on the reverse strand, counting down.
GAGTAAACAAACCCAATCAAGCGATATGAGTGAGTAGTAAAGTCATTTTTTTATTGTTAAGTTGTGAGTTAACTATTTGATACAATTCGCAAGTATTTAAAATCGGGCCGAGAATGCCGCCTCCAGTTGGAGGCGGCGAAATTTCCAGTTTTCGTAATGGCGCCGGTTCTGACGTTTTCCTGGCAAGTAAATATCAAAATCGTTGAAAAAGCCAGAAAAACGTCAGATATTTCGGACTAGTGCTATCATAACTTATGAACCTAACTCCGTCACCCACATGATCTATGATACGCCAGTGAATGAAGACACATTAACAATGTAGTTTAAACTCAACTTGTATCTAGACCAAGTTAAAATAAGTAAAATCGGTGTATATAATTTAAATTGTATTTAATTTCATCAAAGTGAAATGAACGCCAGAATTAAAAAATGGGTCCTTGTAACAACAATCACAATGGCCTTTTCAGAATGTATGGAAGCCGTTTGATTTCTGTCCTTACATATTTCAAAAATATCATATCAATGAATATATTGATGATTACATTATTCATTTATTACATTTTTAATAAATGTAGCATATTCTAAATACCGACATACCGTATATATCTGTAACCCCGTTTAAGGCAAAAAATACGGCATGAGCGATTTGACGTTATCATCAAGTGTAGTGCATGGATGATAGTGCGGACTGAAAAAATGTATTATTAACCTTAATAAAAAATAAATTACATGTGAAATGATTCATCTTGACCTCTCTTAAAATGAATGACCACCGTAAATCAATGAAAGGGCCCGCATGACAGAAACTTCGTTATTTTAGTGCACCCGTGAAAAAGTGTTCGTTGATTTCACGCAATTATTGTTGCATAAAATTAACAAGGTGTAAATTTGTTATATTTGAACACATTCTTAAATTTAACCGTTGTAAATTGTTGACATTTGGTTGAAGTTTTTTGACATTCAAAAAATGACGTCATAACCGCACTTGATTTTAAACGGCGAGGAGTTTCCCGAAAGTTACGGAGATGGGGTAGTGACGGAGTAAGGGGGCTATGCGGATAATCATGCTTGTGACGTCATCAATGATAATTATACGTAATAGAAAGAAATCGAAGATATATTCAGTTAGAAGAGTTTCTAGTAACATTTTATGCGTGTAGTTTTTTATATTTTAAACCAGAGATAAAGTTGAAATCGACATGTTTCTGAGTAAAATATGACATCATGCTGCTTATTGTGACGTCATATCGATCAGAGGAATTTAATCGCTGAGAGTTGCCTCATCATACCCGCGTACTGTACCAATGTTAACAGTTATATAGCCGATTTCCGAGATCTTATCGTCTTTACTGCGGAGGTAGAAAAGTTGCTGTCACGTGATCATTTGTTAGGCATAAAAAAATGGCAGATCAGCATCATCATATCGGTGCAAAAACCGTCCAGAATTACGCATTTTTTTGGAGAGAAAGGGGGATCAGTTGTAATGAATATAGAAAGTTCACGTTAGTCAGGTTGGCTCAAGTCGCACTAGAACTTCAGTTACCGATCATTGTCGCAAAAGACGACTACAAAGTCATGGAGAAGAAATTGTAGCCCCAGATATAACGACTATTATAAGTCGCTTTACAAAGAATCTTAAAGAACTTCCTTGTCTGGAAATATGCGATGTGTTGATATATTTGCTGCGATGTTCTGCCTGGTCAGATAACAGATTAAAGAATTACAGACTGGACAACGGCTATAAACTGTACAAAGATGGACACATTAGTAATGTGCAGATGTACAACATTCCAAACTCAGATTATAATTACGTTTCGGCCACATGTGTTAGGGAAACAACTTTAAGCGAGAAACCGTATATTACATGGATATTACAGAAAAAGGATGGCCAAGTAATTTCTGCTGGATGTGCACGTGTTGCGTGAGTGTTTATCACTACAGTACTGAATAAAAAGTTTAATGCACTACAAAATTATGTCAATAAAACATAATATTCATCAACACATATTCATTTAGTAATGTTTACACTGAATTTGCTTTTAAAATTAGTGGTAAACTTATAAGACATGCGCAGATCTTGGGGGGGGGGTCGCTCCCCCCTGCACAATTTTTTTCTTTCTTTAATTTTTTTTTAAAAATTACATTATATACTCACCAAAAATATGTCTTGAACCCCCCCCCTCCCCATACCCGGCAAACTCAAAGAACCGTCGGACCCCCCCCCCCCCCCCCCCCCGGAACAATTTTTAGGATTTGTGCATTTAGGATCTACATTTGCAGTCATGTATCATGTATTGCTCATTGTTTTCAAAGTGTGTGTGTGTGTGGGGGGGGCACTAATGACAATTTAAGGGGGTCTGTCGTCCTGCTACATGCTTGATAGTGTAAAGATTTTCCAAATGTATTGTGATGTTTTATCTATGAGCACTTTTCATTGTTTTGTAAATCAGTATAGATGTATTAGCAAATATACACACTCTACAATTCATTTTTAGTGATGATGGAACGTGTAAACACTGCACAGCTTTACTGCACAGCTTTCCTTAGATGATTTTTGCACTCGCCATATGGACAGGAACACACAAGTAGGAACAGATCGCCCGTGCATATGGGACATACCTAGAAAAGTGTCATTTCCCACAAAAATTGATGACCTAGATGTTAGATACAATAAAAATAATCCGTGCATTGCACCTACTTCTGCAGCTTTCCTTCTTCTAAAGTTCATGAACAATCCTTGCGAGATGTAAAATGTCATTTGTATAGATTGTGTAAAGGATCAGATTCTTTACTGCTACAGGTTCTCGAACCTCCCTCAGATGACAGTGATGAAGAAATAAAGGATGAGCAGCCACCAAATATGACAAACTATATAAGTGAATTTATAAGAGAGAAAGTTAATACAGATTTTCATACCTTTTTGAAAAGCGAATGCGATATAAATTTAATTAGTAAAATTGAAATATTACAAAAGGTCAAGGAAATTGTACTGAGTGGTTCAAATATCGTGAAGGCAGAATCACTGCCTCTCTTGCATTTTCTGTGTGTCACTTTAGAGATTCAAACAAAGAGGATAATTATATTGTAAAAAAAAATCATGAACTCCAGCTCTGTGCCCGTTTCAACTCCTGCAATTAAATATGGAAAAGAGCATGAAGCAATCGCTCGACTTTTATACCAGGAAAATTATAAAAAAAGAGCACGTAAAAGCCCACATTGTTGAAAGTGGATAACATGTGTCCAAGCAATATCCATACATTGGTGCCTAGCCAGATGGACTTGTGCAATGCAAATGCTGCGGGAATAAACTTTTAGAGATTAAGTGCACATGTACACACAAAGACTTCTCTCCAGATGAAGTTGCTACAAGGGACAAAAATTATTTTGTTTATATGGACGACAACAACAATGTTAAGTTGAAAACAAACACATCTTGGTATTACCAAATTCAGATCCAGCTTGGTGTGTGTGACAATAAATGGTGTGACTTTGTCTTTTACACACAGAAAGAAATATCTGTCCACAGAAATTCTTTTGACAATACCTAATTTGAAATGATTGCATCAAAATCAAATTTCTTCTTTAACAAATATGTAATTCCTGCTCTAAAAAAAATACAAATGAAATATTAAAACACAATAACTTTTACTTTGTTTTATCATTTAATTTTGTTTTAATACTTGTGAACTTTTACAAAAATGCTCAAATTTATCACAATTCAAATCTGTGAAAAATTATAACCAATCAGCATGACAATTTCATAGCTTTTTATCATGAATATACAATACTCTTAACATTTTCAATAAAAATCAATACTTTAAACTTCTCTTCCAAAGAAATAGAAAATGTGCCACTCTCTAAACAAGTTGTCACACTGACCATGCAGACAGCGCATTATTTAATTTCAGCTTTTAATATAGATAAAGTAAACATAAAAATGTAATACAAGTTCAGACATAAACAACATCGCTGTTTGACTAAATTATTAATAACATGATAACCAGTAGTGACCAGGCACATGCAAATACCTAAATACAAAAACTTACAATAAGTTATAAGCATCATAGTTATGCACTAATACACAGGTGATACATGTAATTTCTCACAAGAGGTTTGTCAATATTGCAGAAAAATGCAGCAACTTTTAGCATTTAATTACAAATAGGTTTTAATTTCAATGGAATAATATTTGAGAGTAGTTTGAAACACTTTAGTCTTTGCATTGCCCTTTCTACATGAATTCTTAAATTTGCTATTTTCTAGTTTTCCTTACTTCGCTAGCATTCAAACGTTTTCCTTTACCCCAAGGACACTTGTGAGTAAAGGTAGGAATGTTTAGAGTAGCTCTTCTCAAGGTCAAAAGGTCCCCAATGTTAAAGCCACGATCAGCCATAACTTCATCGAATGGCTCTATATTATCTAAAAAGGAACTAGTCTCGGTAATATACCTATCTGATACATTACCAGACCACAAGTCTGAAATATAGTTAAATGCACCTGAAGGGGTAATGCTTACTAAACACTTGAAAATGTTATGATGTTTGTAAGAGCTGTAGGTTGCTGACTGATAAGTAGGAGTTTTTGGCCTCTGAACAAAAAATTATGTGCAGTCTATAATAGCTTTAGTCCTAAAGGACGATTTCTTAAATGATTTTGGCATGCATTTGATATTTTTTTCTCTAGACTGCCATTTAATAAGTGGACTGAAAAAATCGTGCATATATGATATCCAGGTAGTAAAAATTTGGGATACCCGGTCTTTGAAACACCAAATAAATCTGCAAGAACAAATCCTACTATTCCAAGTCTTAGTCTAACAAGAGTTAAAATGAATTCCTCATAGGGACTGAGCTTCCGTTTGGGTCCTGGTTTTTTACCATTCTCTTTGTACTTCATATCACCGACATATTTTTTTCCTGACCAGTATTTGAGTTTGCATTTATCTGCTTCTATTGATGAAAACAATCCATCCAAAATAGGTTTACTGGGTAACCCTGTGTGATGTTTCACTGAAACATCGGACTTGATGACATTTTCTAAAAAACAGTCTCGCAACAATGCCTCTTTGTCAGATAGTTTTGCTTTCATCTCTCTGGTTTGCCGCTGCAAGAGTTCAATGCCCTCTCCTCTGAGATCTGTTTATGTGAACATGTCAACAGGTTCAGGTCTTTCCCAGCTTTTTTCTTCAGACATGTATTAATGATCATGATTCACAACACCTACACTGATATAAATTAAGTGAAAAGAGCGATTTGCATATACTGTTGCATCTATGTTTAGATTTAAAACCTTAGTAGATAAAATAATTGCGGTATTATTATTTATCATTACAACATTTTATAAATGTAGCCTTACTGGACTGTGCTGCTATTCCTGGCAATTTTCTAGATCAAATATGAGAAACTGTGTTTTCACCTTTAACAATAAGAAAGAGACAAACAATACAATACCATAAACCTGAGTTATATGTGCATTGTAAAACATCAACTATAATGGTGTGCGACCAGTTCTCGCCGAGTACCATTTTTTGCCAGTGCATTGTTACCGGTACCTCATTTTTCGTATATAATTTTGTGTTGATAAAATGACGCAATAATGCACTGGCGAGAATGGTACTCGGTGAGAACTGGTCACACTCCAGAACATATATAAGTAAATTTTTACTGCAACTGGTCAACTACATGTGTATCAAAAGATTCAAGACATATATTTTTGATTTTACCTTCCATAACTGCAGTTACAATAACTTCTGCTGCAACTGGTGGTGCAGTGAAAAGTTCAGTCTCAGTTGTATTATCATCCTGCAGTCAAGCAGAAGTGATGTTTCTTTTTTCTACAATATTCCGTGGTCTCTCCTTCAAAGGGCGCATGAAATTATTTCTTGGAAACAATGTTGGGATTGGGTTACACTCAGTAGGTCTTCCATCAACAAAATGAATAGAACACACCCGGTGATGTCTTTTTGGTTCAAAATTCTCTCTATTAATCTAGTATATCAATAAAATATTTGTATTCAGATAAATGGTTTATGGAGAACATTTGGATTGACAGTCTGTCATGTTTACATTCTTAAAATCTAGAATAACCGACATTAATTTTCTGATTAAGATTTGCAAAATAACTGATTGGAATCTTATATACGTCAAAAAATAAGTATCTTGGCTTGCTTTTGCAAAAACAATGTACCTGAGAGATCCACCGCTTTCTAATTTTATTGTTCTTTAAGCGGGTGGGAAACGGGAAAAAATCGACTCCTTCCAAGGAGGATACTTTTCCAGGTTCCGCTTTTTTACGTCCGTCTGACGTACAGCCTGGGACAACACACCAGTACTTGGAAATATTTGGTTTAGCCATTAAACAAATTGTCCACAATTATGACATATGCCTAACAAATCAGCATCGTCACGTGACTGCGGTGCGTAAAATAAAAACCAATACGGTAAAACAGAGCATCCCGGAAATCGGCTATTGTATCAATGTTTACTTCTATACTGTTTTAATATTTACATTCTATATGTATTAATGTTTACATCCATACTGTATCAATGTTAACATCCACACTATATTAATGCTTACATCCATACTGTATTAATGTTTACATCCATACTGTATCAATGTTAACATCTATACTATATCAATGTTTACTTCTATATTGTTTTAATGTTTACATCCTATATGTATTAATGTTTACATGCATACTGTATCAATGTTAACATCCATACTGTAAAAATGTTTATATTCATACTGAATGAATGTTTATAAATTTACACTATACCAATGTTAACATCCATACTATTTTGATGTTTACAGATATACTGTATCAATGTTCATATGTATCAACGTTTACATACATACTGTATCAACAGATAGATTGTAAATAATTATGTACACACGGATAGATTGTTGGTTATTGATGAAATGTTGGCATTTCTGTGAATACACAGATAGATTGTTTGAATTTCTGAATAGATTGCTGGTATTTCTATACACACGGATATATAAGTGGTATTTATGTTTAATCGATCGACTGTCAGTACTTATGATAGGTCTGTGATGCTTCTCTAATGACACAGTATCAGCCCAGTCCGTGGTTTGAGTAACCCCTGTAAGCCCAGGTTCTGCGGTACTTCTTACATGACCTTGTATAAACCCAGTCTGTATCTGTTTATAGTCCATGCTTTGAGTGAACCCCCGTAAGCCCGGGTTCCTTAGGATAAAGCTGTGGTACTTCTTACATGACGTTGTAGTAACCCAGTCTATAAATGTTTATAGTCCATGGTTTGAGTGAACCCCCGTAAGCCATGGTTCTTTAAGATAGATCTGTGGTACTTCTTACATGACGTTGTATAAACCCAGTCTATGACTGTTTATAGTCCATGGTTCGAGTGAACCCTGTAAGCCCGGGTTCTTTAGGATAGATCTGTGCTACTTCTTACATGACATTGTATAAACCCAGTCTATAACTGTTTATAGTCCATGGTTTTAGTGAACCCTGTAAGCCCGGGTTCTTTAGGATATATCTGTGATACTTCTTACATGACGTTGTATAAACTTAGTCTTTGACTGTTTATAGTCCATGGTTTGAGTGAACCCTGTAAGCCCGGGTTCTTTAGGATAGATCTGTTGTACATCTTACATGACGTTGTAGTAACCCAGTCTATAACTGTTTATAGTCGATGGTTTGAGTGGTCCGTGTTAGCCCGGGTTTTTTTAGGATAGATCTGCGGTACTTCTTACATGACCTTGTATAAACCCAGTCTATAACTGTCTATAGTCAATAGTTTGAGTGAACTCTGTAAGCCCGGGTTCCTTAGGATAGATCTGTGGTACTTCTTACATGACGTTGTAGTAACCCAGTCTATAACTGTTTATAGTCCATGGTTTGAGTGAACCCTGTAAGCCATGGTTCTTTAGAATAGATATGCGGTACTTCTTACATGACCTTGTATAAACCCAGTCTGTATCTGTTTATAGTCCATGGTTTGAGTGGTCCGTGTTAGCCCGGGTTTTTTAGGATAGATCTGTGATACTTTTTACATGACGTTGTAGTAACCCAGTCTATAACTGTTTATAGTCCATGGTTTGAGTGAACCCTGTAAGCCCGGGTTCTTTAGGATAGATATGAGGTACTTCTTACATGACCTTGTATAGACCCAGTCTATAACTGTTTATAGTCCATGGTTTTAGTGAACCCTGTAAGCCCGGGTTCTTTAGAATAGATATGCGGTACTTCTTACATGACCTTGTATAAACCCAGTCTGTATCCTGTAAGCCCGGGTTCTTTAGGATAGATCTGTTGTACATCTTACATGACGTTGTAGTAACCCAGTCTATAACTGTTTATAGTCCATGGTTTGAGTGGTCCGTGTTAGCCCGGGTTTTTTTTAGGATAGATCTGTTGTACATCTTACATGACGTTGTAGTAACCCAGTCTATAACTGTTTATAGTCCATGGTTTGAGTGGTCCGTGTTAGCCCGGGTTTTTTTTAGGATATATCTGTTGTACATCTTACATGACGTTGTAGTAACCCAGTCTATAACTGTCTATAATCAATAGTTTGAGTGAACCCTGTAAGCCCGGGTTCCTTAGGATAGATCTGTGGTACTTCTTACATGACGTTGTAGTAAACCAGTCTATAACTGTTTTTATTACCTAATCAGAGGGATTTTGTTGTTTTATTACAAATTAAATATTTGCGTCTATTTTGAACTGCCGGTCAATAGACTGCGATCTATTAGACCGCCAGTCAATAGACTGCGATCTATTGGACCGCCGGTCAATAGACTGCGATCTATTGGACCGGCAACGTATTTCAGAACGCGGTTATGTTAATGTTACATTCTTTCGATAGTTCTCAGGGAATGAATATTCCTTTACATAGACGCTGTTTTTAGTACTTGGTGAAACCAAATTCAATATTATCAAAATAGAGTATCAAATAATCAACAGTTTTAAAGCCTCATATAAGGTAAAAGACTATTTAAAATCTAATGGGTTGAAGACTCCCCCTTCTTTGTGTAAACTAATATTAAATTGAGATGTTGTAATGCATGCAACAGGTTTTGTGCATGTAAAATATGAAAAAAAAATCTTAGTACATGTATATTACATAATGGCACGAAAACCATCTGCAATATGCAAATTGTAAACCCCGAAAACTAAAAAAGGAATTAGGTAATAAAACAATTATTTAATGCTTGAACAGTCAATAGACCAGAATTTTTTCCCTTGGTACAGGGAACAGCTCAGTATGATCTATTGCCCTCGGCCGTTGGCCTCGGGCAATAGATCATACTGAGCTGTTCCCTGCACCTCGGGAAAAATATTCTGGTCTATTGACTGCTCAAGCATTAAATAATTGTATAATAGTCCATGGTTTGACTAACCACTGTAAGCCCGGGTTCACAAGGATCGGTCGGTGGTGTTTCTCTATCCACAAGGACCCCGCGACCAGAAACGACAGTGTTGCAATCAATGAACGGCTAGGTGGCGGCATGGTGGTGCTTGACAGTGCCGAGAAGGAGAGGGCGCTCACGTCATATATCATAGGTATGTTATTATATATAGACAGAATAGAGAGGGCGCTTACGTCATATATCATAGGTATGTTATTATATATAGACAGAACAGAGAGGGCGCTTACGTCATATGTCATGGGTATGTTACTATGTATAAGTAGAAAAGAGAAAGCGTTCATGTCATATATCATAGGTCTGTAACTATATATAGATGTAAAGGACAGGGCGCTCACGTCATATATCACAGGTATGTTACTATATATAGACATAATAGAGAGGGTGCTCACGTCGTATATCATAGGTATGTAACTATATATTCATGGAAAGGAGAGGGCGCTCACGTCATATATCATAGGTATGTTACTATGTATAAGTAAAAAAGAGAAAACGCTCACGTTACGTATGTTACTATATATAGATATAGTAGAGTAGGCGCACATGTTCTATATAATTGGTATGCATTTTTATGTTGAAAATAGAGGAAACTCTCATTTTATGTCATAGGTAAATTATTTTTCTCATAGAACAAGAAGGACACTCACCACATTTATCATTGTTTGAACCGACATATATCTTTGATATCAGAAAGTACACAAAGGACGTATATAATACGTATACAGATCCAAAAATAGTTTGTTTTTTTACAATATTAACAACATCCAAAAAACCAATACAGAGATAGATAGGAAACTACAGCGTGAGTTCTAATCACGATTAATCTGATGTGAACAATCTACTAGAGTACATCACAGCTGATCATCTGATGTGAATAATCTACTAGAGTACATCACAGCTGATCATCTGATGGAAACAGATAGGCAGCAAACCATCTGAGGTTTAAATTTGATACAAGTTATAAAAATGGTGCACAATGCTTTTAACAAAGAGAAATGTCTTGTGATATTAATAAATGATACGAGTTTATGTACAATGTAAACTCTTCCTTGTGTTGTTTTTAACAAATATATGCATATATAAAACAATCTTCAATTAATTTTGTGATGTTTACATTGTCAACATAAATCAGCTCGATTACTGTTAATTAAGCTTTGACAATGAATATTGAATTAAGTAGATGTACTTTAATATCAATTGTGTGAATATGTTTTCAATGTGTATTGTTCCTTATGGATAGAGTAAACCTGTATCTTTCTACTTTTACTGGGTTTTATTTGACAGAAAATTACCTTCTCACAATGACTGACTAGCATCTGGTACGTAACACTTATTGGTTAATAATTCCTTGTAAATGATTGGTTGATGATTCCTTGTAAATGATTGGTCAATGATTCCTTGGAAATAATTGGTAAATGTTTGTTTTGAAATGATTAGTTGATGATTCCTTGTAAATGATTGGTTAATGATTCCTTGTAAATGATTGGCTAATGATTCCTTGAAATGATTGGTTAATGATTCCTTGTAAATGATAAGTTGATGATTCCTTGTAAATGATTGGTAAATGATTCCTTGTAAATGTTTGGTTAATGATTCCTTGTAAATGATTGGTTAATGATTCCTCGTAAATGATTGGTTAATGATTCCTTGTAAATGATTGGTTAATGATTCCTTGTAAATGATTGGTTAATGATTCTTGTAAATGATTGGTTAATGATTCCTTGTAAATGATTAGTTGATGATTCCTTGTAAATGATTGGTTAATGATTCCTTGTAAATGTTTGGTTAATGATTCCTCGTAAATGATTGGTTAATGATTCCTTGTAAATGATTGGTTAATGATTCCTTGTAAATGATTGGTTGATGATTCCTTGTAGATGATTCCTTGTAAATGATTGGTTAATGATTCCTTGTAAATGATTGGTTTATGATTCCTTGTAAATGATTGGTCAATGATTCTATGTAAATGATTTGTTAATGATTTCTTGTAAATGATTGGTTAATGATTCCCTGTAAATGATTGGTTGATGATTCCTTGTTTATGATTGGTTAATGATTCCTTGAAAACCATTCCTTGTAAATGATTGGTTGATAATTCCTTGTTAATAATTGGTTAATGATTCCGTGTAAATGATTGGTTGATGATTCCTTGTAAATGATTGGGTAATAATTTCTTGGAATTAATTGGTTAATGATACCTTGTAAATGATTGGCTAATGATTCCTTGTAAGTAATTGGTTAATGATTCCTTTAAAATGAATGGTTAATGATTCCTTGTAAATGATGCGATATAAATGACGAGATGATTAGTTGTAATGAATGATAAGTTAACCATCTCTTATATATGAATTTACTTAATTTATTGTAAATGACTTTTTGATTTTTTGCAAATAACTGGCTTTTTGGTAACTGGTTAAACTTATCTCATAACTGGTTAATCTTAATGTCAGAAAGTGTTTAACCAAGAAAAAAGCAATGTAAAGAGAAAAATACAAAGAGAAAAATAAATAATGCGATTAAGGACTTCAGTTTGATTGTTTTCCCTGTTGCTTGTAGGAACTTTTCAAAGTTTTGGATGTCATCATCAACGGGGATGATGAAACTGTAAAATGTACGTGAGAGACTAACAGGCATAATATATGTTACAGTGTAAATTGTCAGTGTTCTCTTTATGAAATCAATGACGCCTCAAGTATTCAAATATAACTATTTTATACTTAGCTGATAGAGTTCCGTATAAAGAACTGGTAAATACACACATAAAATAGCATAATTGTCATCTTGATCCGAATGATATAATAAACTTATCTTATTGAACTTATATCATTTCAGTTTGTAAAGACTTCCTTCAGTATGGAACCAAGAGTAAAAAGTACCGACATTTTACTAACAACAAGGTTAATTATATTACATTTTCTATATTCAAGTATTACATTATTTCTTCTGTTTAAAAAGAGCCTAAAATCTGGAATATAAAAAGTTTGCAGCGAAAGGCAAACATGTAAGCTCTGTCTGTTTAAGAGAAGACAGATTAGATTTCTTTAGATTTCTTTAGATTTCTGAAGTTAACGTTTATAGGCTATGCTGTTTATGCTCTGGATAGTTGGGTTTATCAGATCACTGTAGGTAACAGTAATTGCTGTGTTTTTTCTAGTTGTGTGAATTCTTCAGATTCCTGTAGGTTCCCTTCCCGAGGACCGCGCTAACCTGACCACCCCCGCCGGGTTTAAGATCGCCCTGTCCTCCATCCCTGGGGCCGGTATGGGGGCGTGGTCAGAGATCCCGCTGTCTAAGTACACAGTGCTCGGGTCGTATGAAGGTCTCGTCAGGAACGATCTTAACGATTAAGATCCGTACTCCTGGGTGGTAAGACAGTCTCTATACGGTAGTAAACAAGTTATAATCTGATTGTAGAACAGTCTTCACAAATTAGTCATCATGACATATACAAAAGTCTATATAAAGTAATAAATGAATCTTCATCTGATGGTAGAACAATCGTAACTAAACCATTAATCATTGGTGTATGGAAGCCTGTATAAAGTAGTAAATAAGTCTTTATCTGATTGTAGAACAGTCGTAACCAAACCATTAATCATTGGTGTGTGGTAGCCTGTATAAAGTAGTAAATAAGTCTTTATCTGATTGTAGAACAGTCGTAACCAAACCATTAATCATTGGTGTGTGGAAGCCTGTATAAAGTAGTAAATAAGTCTGTATCTGATTGTAGAACAGTCGTAATCAAACCATGAATCATTGGTGTGTGGTAGCCTGTATAAAGTAGTAAATAAGTCTTTATCTGATTGTAGAACAGTCGTAACTAAACCATTAATCATTGGTGTGTGGTAGACTGTATAAAGTAGTAAATAAGTCTTTATCTGATTGTAGAACAGTCGTAATCAAACCATGAATCATTGGTGTGTGGTAGCCTGTATAAAGTAGTAAATAAGTCTTTATCTGATTGTAGAACAGTCGTAAACAAACCATGCATCATTGGTGTGTGGTAGCCTGTATAAAGTAGTAAATAAGTCTTTATCTGATTGTAGAACAGTCGTCATCAAACCATGAATCATTGGTGTGTGGTAGACTGTATAAAGTAGTAAATAAGTCTTTATCTGATTGTAGAACAGTCGTAACGAAACCATTAATCATTGGTGTGTGGTAGCCCGTATAAAGTAGTGAATAAATCTTTATCTGATTGTAGAACAGTCGTAACCAAACCATGAATCAATTGGTGTGTGGTAGACTGTATAAAGTAGTAAATAAGTCTTTATCTGATTGTAGAACAGTCGTCATCAAACCATTAATCATTGGTGTGCGGTAGCCTGTATAAAGTAGTAAATAAGTCTTTATATGATTGTAGAACAGTCGTAACGAAACCATTAATCATTGGTGTGTGGTAGCCCGTATAAAGTAGTAAATAAATCTTTTTCTGATTGTAGAACAGCCGTATCAAACCATTAATCATTGGTGTGCGGTAGCCCGTATAAAGTAGTAGGGTTAGGTCTTAATCTGATTGTAGAACAGTCATAACCAAACCATGAATCATTGGTGTGTGGTAGCCCGTATAAAGTAGTAAATAAGTCTTTATCTGATTGTAGAACAGTCGTCATCAAACCATGAATCATTGGTGTGTGGTAGACTGTATGAAGTAGTAAATAAGTCTATATCTGATTGTAGAACAGTCGTAACCAAACCATGAATCATTGGTGTGTGGTAGCCTGTATAAAGTAGTAAATAAGTCTTTATCTGATTGTAGAACAGTCGTCATCAAACCATGAATCATTGGTGTGTCGAAGCCTGTATCAAGTAGTAAATTAGTCTTTATCTGATTGTAGAACAGTCGTAACCAAACCATGAATCATTGGTGTGTGGAAGCCAGTATAAAGTAGTAAATAAGTCTTTATCTGATTGTAGAACAGTCGTAACCAAACCATGAATCATTGGTGTGTGGTAGCCTGTATAAAGTAGTAAATAAGTCTTTATCTGATTGTAGAACAGTCGTCAACAAACCATGAATCATTGGTGTGTGGTAACCTGTATAAAGTAGTAAATAAGTCTTTATCTGATTGTAGAACAGTCGTAACCAAACCATGAATCAATTGGTGTGTGGAAGCCTGTATAAAGTAGTAAATAAGTCTGTATCTGATTGTAAAACAGTCGTCATCAAACCATGAATCACTGGTGTGTGGAAGCCTGTATAAAGTAGTAAATAAGTCTTTATCTGATTGTAGAACAGTCGTAACCAAACCAATAATCAATGGTGTGTGGTAGCCTGTATAAAGTAGTAAATAAGTCTTTATCTGATTGTAGAACAGTCGTAACCAAACCATGAATCATTGGTGTGTGGTAGCCTGTGTAAGGTAGTAAATAAGTCTTTATCTGATTGTAGAACAGTCGTAACGAAACCATGAATCATTGGTGTGCGGTAGCCTGTATAAAGTAGTAAATAAGTCTTTATCTGATTGTAGAACAGTCGTTATCAAACCATTAATCATTGGTGTGCGGTAGCCTGTATAAAGTAGTGAATAAGTCTTTATCTGATTGTAAAACAGTCGTAACCAAACCATTAATCATTGGTGTGTGGTAGCCTGTATAAAGTAGCAAATAAGTCTTTATCTGATGGTAGAACAGTCGTAACCAAACCATGAATCATTGGTGTGCGGTAGCCTGTATAAAGTAGTAAATAAGTCTTTATCTGATTGTAGAACAGTCGTAACCAAACCATTAATCATTGGTGTGTGGTAGCCTGTATAAAGTAGTGAATAAGTCTTTATCTGATTGTAGAACAGTCGTAACCAAACCATGAATCATTGGTGAGTGGTAGCCCGTATAAAGTAGTAAATAAGTCTTTATCTGATTGTAGAACAGTCGTAAACAAACCATTATTAATTGGTGTGTGGAAGCCTAGATAAAGTAGTAAATAAGTCTTTATCTGATGGTAGAACAGTCGTTACCAAACCATGAATCATTGGTGTGTGGAAGCCTGTATAAAGTAGTAAATAAGTCTTTATCTGATTGTAGAACAGTCGAATCAAACCATTAATCATTGGTGTGCGGTAGCCTGTATTAAGTATTAGGGTTAGGTCTTAAACTGATTGTAGAACAGTCGTAACCAAACCATGAATCATTGGTGTGTGGAAGCCTGTATAAAGTAGTAAATAAGTCTTTATCAGATGGTAGAACAGTCGTATCAAACCATTAATCATTGGTGTGCGGTAGCCCGTATAAAGTAGTAGGGTTAGGTCTTAATTTGATTGTAGAACAGTCGTAACCAAACCATGAATCATTGGTGTGTGGAAGCCTGTATAAATTAGTAAATAAGTCTTTATCTGATTGTAGAACAGCCGTCATCAAACCATGAATCAGTGGTGTGTGGTAGCCCGTATAAAGTAGTAAATATGTCTTTATCTGATGGAAGAACACTCGTCATCAAACAATGAATCATTGGTCTGTGGTAGCCTGTATAACGTATTGAATAAGTCTTTATCTGATTGTAGAACAGTCGTAACGAAACCATTAATCATTGGTGTGTGGTAGCCCGTATAAAGTAATAAATAAATCTTTATCTGATTGTAGAACAGTCGTCACCAAACCATTAATCATTGGTGTGTGGTAGCCTGTATAAAGTAGTAAATAAGTCTTTATCTGATTGTAGAACAGTCGTCATCAAACTATGAATCATTGGTGTGCGGTAGCCCGTATAAAGTAGTAGGGTTAGGTCTTAATCTGATTATAGAACAGTCGTAAATCAAAACGTTAATCATTGGTGTGTGGAAGCCTGTATAAAGTAGTAAATAAGTCTTTATCTGATTGTAGAACAGTTGTTATCTGATTGTAGAACAGTCGTCACCAAACCATTAATCATTGGTGTGTGGTAGCCTGTATATAGTAGTAAATAAGTCTTTATCTGATTGTGGAACAGTCGTCATCAAACCATGAATCATTGGTGTGTGGAAGCCTGTATAAAGTAGTAAATAAGTCTTTATCTGATTGTAGAACAGTCGTCATCAAACCATGAATCATTGGTGTGTGGTAGCCTGTATAAAGTAGTAAATAAGTCTTTATCTGATTGTAGAACAGTCGTAAACAAACCATTAATCATTGGTGTGTGGAAGCCTGTATAAAGTAGTAAATAAGTCTTTATCTGATTGTAGAACAGTCGTAACCAAACCATTTATCATTGGTGTGTGGTAGCCTGTATAAAGTAGTAAATAAATCTTTATCTGATTGTAGAACAGTCGTAACGAAACCATGAATCATTGGTGTGCGGTAGCCTGTATAAAGTAGTAAATAAGTCTTTATCTGATTGTAGAACAGTCGTAACCAAACCATGAATCATTGGTGTGTGGAAGCCAGTATACAGTAGTAAATAAGTCTTTATCTGATGGTAGAACAGTCGTATCAAACCATTAATCATTGGTGTGCAGTAGCCCGTATAAAGTAGTAGGGTTAGGACTTAATCTGATTGTAGAACAGTCGTAACGAAACCATGAATCATTGGTGTGTGGTAGCCCGTATCAAGTAGTAAATAAATCTTTTTCTGATTGTAGAACAGTCGTCATCAAACCATGAATCATTGGTGTGTGGTAGCCTGTATAAAGTAGTAAATAGTCTTTATCTGATTGTAGAACAGTCGTAACCAAACCATTAATCATTGGTGTGTGGTAGACTGTATAAAGTAGTAAATAAGTCTTTATCTGATTGTAGAACAGTCATCATCAAACCATGAATCATTGGTGTGCGGTAGCCTGTATAAAGTAGTAAATAAGTCTTTATCTGATTGTAGAACAGTCGTAACCAAACCATTAATAATTGGTGTGTGGTAGCCCGTATAAAGTAGTAAATAAGTCTTTATCTGATGGTAAAACAGTCGTCATCAAACCATGCATCATTGGTGTGTGGTAGCCCGTATAAAGTAGTAAATAAGTCTTTATCTGATTGTAGAACAGTCGTCATCAAACCATGAATCATTGGTGTGTGGTAGCCTGTATAAAGTAGTAAATAAGTCGTTATGTATTTGTAGAACAGTCGTAACCAAACCATGAATCATTGGTGTGTGGTAGCCTGAGTAAATAAGTCTTTATCCGATTGTAGAACAGTCGTCATCAAACCATGAATCAGTGGTGTGTGGTAGACTGTATAAAGTAGTAAATAAGTCTTTATCTGATTGTAGAACAGTCGTAACCAAACCATTTATCATTGGTGTGTGGTAGCCTGTATAAAGTAGTAAATAAGTCTTTATCTGATTGTAGAACAGTCGTAACGAAACCATTAATCATTGGTGTGTGGTAGCCCGTATAAAGTAGTAAATAAATCTTTTTCTGATTGTAGAACAGTCGTAACCAAACCATTAATCATTGGTGTGTGGTAGCCTGTATCAAGTAGTAAATAAGTCTTTATCTGATTGTAGAACAGTCGTAACCAAACCATTAATCATTGGTGTGTGGTAGCCTGTATAAAGTAGTAAATAAGTCTTTATCTGATGGTAAAGCAGTGGTCATCAAACATGCATCATTTGTGT
Source organism: Magallana gigas (assembly GCF_963853765.1). Classification (NCBI taxonomy): domain Eukaryota; kingdom Metazoa; phylum Mollusca; class Bivalvia; order Ostreida; family Ostreidae; genus Magallana; species Magallana gigas. Next base: position 1,289,172 of record NC_088853.1, on the reverse strand, counting down.
GTGGTAGCCCGTATAAAGTAGTAAATAAGTCTTTATCTGGTTGTAGAATAGTCGTAAACAAACCATTAATCATTGGTGTGTGGAAGCCTGTATAAAGTAGTAAATAAGTCTTTATCTGATTGTAGAACAGTCGTAATCAAACCATGAATCATTGGTGTGTGGTAGCCTGTATAAAGTAGTAAATAAGTCTTTATCTGATTGTAGAACAGTCGTAACGAAACCATTAATCATTGGTGTGTGGTAGCCCGTATAAAGTAGTAAATAAATCTTTTTCTGATTGTAGAACAGTCGTAACCAAACCATTAATCATTGGTGTGTGGTAGCCTGTATCAAGTAGTAAATAAGTCTTTATCTGATTGTAGAACAGTCGTAACCAAACCATTTATCATTGGTGTGTGGTAGCCTGTATAAAGTAGTAAATAAGTCTTTATCTGATGGTAAAGCAGTGGTCATCAAACATTAATCATTGGTGTGTGGTAGCCTGTATAAAATAGTAAATAAGTCTTTATCTGATTGTAGAATAGTCGTAAACAAACCATTAATCATTGGTGTTTTGAAGCCTGTATAAAGTAGTAAATAAGTCTTTATCTGATTGTAGAACAGTCGTAATCAAACCATGAATCATTGGTGTGCGGTAGCCCGTATAAAGTAGTAAATAAGTCTTTATCTGATGGTAGAACAGTCGTAACCAAACCATGAATCATTGGTGTGTGGAAGCCTATATAAAGTAGTAAATAAGACTTTATCTGATGGTAGAACAGTCGTATCAAACCATGAATCATTGGTGTGCGGTAGCCTGTATAAAGTAGTAAATAAGTCTTTATCTGATTGTAGAACAGTCGTAACCAAACCATGAATCATTGGTGTGTGGAAGCCTGTATAAAGAAGCAAATAAGTCTTTATCTGATTGTAGAACAGTCGTAACGAAACCATGAATCATTGGTGTGCGGTAGCCTGTATAAAGTAGTAAATAAGTCTTTATCTGATTGTAAAACAGTCGTAACCAAACCATGAATCAAACCATGCATCATTGGTGTGTGGTAGCCCGTATAAAGTAGTAAATAAGTCTTTATCTGATTATAGAACAGTCGTAAACAAACCATTAATCATTGGTGTGTGGAAGCCTGTATCAAGTTGTAAATAAGTTTAAGTAAAGTAGTAGGGTTAGGTCTTAATCTGATTGTAGAACAGTCGTAACCAAACCATGAATCATTGGTGTGTGGAAGCCTGTATAAAATAGCAAATAAGTCTTTATCTGATGGTAGAACAGTCGTCAACAAACCATGAATCATTGGTGTGTGGAAGCCCGTATAAAGTAATAAATAAGTCTTTATCTGATGGAAGAACACTCGTCATCAAACCATGAATCATTGGTGTGTGGTAGCCCGTATAAAGTAATAAATAAGTCTTTATCTGATGGAAGAACACTCGTCATCAAACCATGAATCATTGGTGTGTGGTAGCCTGTATAAAGTAGTAAATAAGTCTTTATCTGATTGTAGAACAGTTGTTATCTGATTGTAGAACAGTCGTAAATCAAAACATTAATCATTGGTGTGTGGAAGCCTGTATAAAGTAGTAAATAAGTCTTTATCTGATTGTAGAACAGTTGTTATCTGATTGTAGAACAGTCGTCACCAAACCATTAATCATTGGTGTGTGGTAGCCTGTATAAAGTAGTAAATAAATCTTTATCTGATTGTAGAACAGTCGAAACCAAACCATGAATCATTGGTGTGTGGAAGCCTGTATCAAGTAGTAAATAGGTCTTTATCTGATTGTAGAATAGTCGTAATCAAACCATGAATCATTGGTGTGTGGTAGCCTGTATATAGTAGTAAATAAGTCTTTTTCTGATTGTAGAACAGTCGTAACCAAACCATTAATCATTGGTGTGTGGTAGCCTGTATCAAGTAGTAAATAAGTCTTTATTTGATTGTAGAACAGTCCTAATCAAACCATGAATCATTGGTGTGTGGTAGCCTGTATAAAGTAGTAAAAAAGTCTTTATCTGATTGTAGAGCAATCGTAACCAAACCATAAATTTTTGGTGTGCGGTAGCCTGTATAAAGTAGTAAATAAGTCTTTATCTGATTGTAGAACAGTCGTAACGAAACCATTAATCATTGGTGTGTGGTAGCCTGTATAAAGTAGTAAATAAGTCGTTATGTATTTGTAGAACAGTCGTAACCAAACCATGAATCATTGGTGTGTGGTAGCCTGAGTAAATAAGTCTTTATCTGATTGTAGAACAGTCGTCATCAAACCATGAATCATTGGTGTGTGGTAGACTGTATAAAGTAGTAAATAAGTCTTTATCTGATTGTAGAACAGTCGTAACGAAACCATTAATCATTGGTGTGTGGTAGCCCGTATAAAGTAGTAAATAAATCTTTATCTGATTGTAGAACAGTCGTAACCAAACCATGAATCATTGGTGTGTGGTAACATGTATAAAGTAGTAAATAAGTCTTTATCTGATTGTAGAACAGTCATAACCAAACCATTAATCATTGGTGGTAGCCTGTATAAAGTAGTAAATAAGTCTTTATCTGATTGTAGAACAGTCGTCATCAAACCATGAATCATTGGTGTGTGGTAGACTGTATAAAGTAGTAAATAAGTCTTTATCTGATTGTAGAACAGTCGTAACGAAACCATTAATCATTGGTGTGTGGTAGCCCGTATAAAGTAGTGAATAAATCTTTATCTGATTGTAGAACAGTCGTAACCAAACCATGAATCAATTGGTGTGTGGTAGACTGTATAAAGTAGTAAATAAGTCTTTATCTGATTGTAGAACAGTCGTCATCAAACCATTAATCATTGGTGTGCGGTAGCCTGTATAAAGTAGTAAATAAGTCTTTATATGATTGTAGAACAGTCGTAACGAAACCATTAATCATTGGTGTGTGGTAGCCCGTATAAAGTAGTAAATAAATCTTTTTCTGATTGTAGAACAGTCGTAACCAAACCATTAATCATTGGTGTGTGGTAGACTGTATAAAGTAGTAAATAAGTCTTTATCTGATTGTAGAACAGTCATCATCAAACCATTAATCATTGGTGTGCGGTAGCCCGTATAAAGTAGTAAATAAGTCTTTATCTGATTGTAGAACAGTCGTAACCAAACCATTTATCATTGGTGTGTGGTAGCCTGTATAAAGTAGTAAATAAGTCTTTATCTGATGGTAAAACAGTCGTCATCAAACCATGAATCATTGGTGTGTGGTAGCCCGTATAAAGTAGTAAATAAGTCTTTATCTGATTGTAGAACAGTCGTAACTAAACCATTAATCATTGGTGTGTGGTAGCCCGTATAAAGTAGTAAATAAGTCTTTATCTGATTGTAGAACAGTCGTAAACAAACCATTAATCATTGGTGTGTGGTAGCCTGTATAAAGTAGTAAATAAGTCTTTATCTGATTGTAGAACAGTCGTCATCAAACCATGAATCATTGGTGTGTGGTAGACTGTATAAAGTAGTAAATAAGTCTTTATCTGATTGTAGAACAGTCGTAACGAAACCATTAATCATTGGTGTGTGGTAGACTGTATAAAGTAGTAAATAAATCTTTATCTGATTGTAGAACAGTCGTAACCAAACCATGAATCATTGGTGTGTGGTAACATGTATAAAGTAGTAAATAAGTCTTTATCTGATTGTAGAACAGTCATAACCAAACCATTAATCATTGGTGGTAGCCTGTATAAAGTAGTAAATAAGTCTTTATCTGATTGTAGAACAGTCGTCATCAAACCATGAATCATTGGTGTGTGGTAGACTGTATAAAGTAGTAAATAAGTCTTTATCTGATTGTAGAACAGTCGTAACGAAACCATTAATCATTGGTGTGTGGTAGCCCGTATAAAGTAGTGAATAAATCTTTATCTGATTGTAGAACAGTCATCATCAAACCATTAATCATTGGTGTGTGGTAGCCCGTATAAAGTAGTAAATAAGTCTTTATCTGATTGTAGAACAGTCGTAACCAAACCATGAATCATTGGTGTGCGGTAGCCTGTATAAAGTAGTAAATAAGTCTTTATCTGATTGTAGAACAGTCGTAACCAAACCATTTATCATTGGTGTGTGGTAGCCTGTATAAAGTAGTAAATAAGTCTTTATCTGATGGTAAAACAGTCGTCATCAAACCATGAATCATTGGTGTGTGGTAGCCCGTATAAAGTAGTAAATAAGTCTTTATCTGATTGTAGAACAGTCGTAACGAAACCATTAATCATTGGTGTGTGGTAGCCCGTATAAAGTAGTAAATAAGTCTTTATCTGATTGTAGAACAGTCGTAAACAAACCATTAATCATTGGTGTGTGGAAGCCTGTATAAAGTAGTAAATAAGTCTTTATCTGATTGTAGAACAGTCGTCATCAAACCATGAATCATTGGTGTGTGGTAGACTGTATAAAGTAGTAAATAAGTCTTTATCTGATTGTAGAACAGTCGTAACGAAACCATTAATCATTGGTGTGTGGTAGACTGTATAAAGTAGTAAATAAATCTTTATCTGATTGTAGAACAGTCGTAACCAAACCATGAATCATTGGTGTGTGGTAACATGTATAAAGTAGTAAATAAGTCTTTATCTGATTGTAGAACAGTCATAACCAAACCATTAATCATTGGTGGTAGCCTGTATAAAGTAGTAAATAAGTCTTTATCTGATTGTAGAACAGTCGTCATCAAACCATGAATCATTGGTGTGTGGTAGACTGTATAAAGTAGTAAATAAGTCTTTATCTGATTGTAGAACAGTCGTAACGAAACCATTAATCATTGGTGTGTGGTAGCCCGTATAAAGTAGTGAATAAATCTTTATCTGATTGTAGAACAGTCGTAACCAAACCATGAATCAATTGGTGTGTGGTAGACTGTATAAAGTAGTAAATAAGTCTTTATCTGATTGTAGAACAGTCGTCATCAAACCATTAATCATTGGTGTGCGGTAGCCTGTATAAAGTAGTAAATAAGTCTTTATCTGATTGTAGAACAGTCGTAACGAAACCATTAATCATTGGTGTGTGGTAGCCTGTATAAAGTAGTAAATAAGTCTTTATCTGATTGTAGAACAGTCGTAAACAAACCATTAATCATTGGTGTGTGGTAGCCTGTATAAAGTAGTAAATAAGTCTTTATCTGATTGTAGAACAGTCGTCATCAAACCATTAATCATTGGTATGTGGTAGCCTGTATAAAGTAGTAAATAAGTCTTTATCTGATTGTAGAATAATCGTAACCAAACCATTAATCATTGGTGTGTGGTAGCCTGTATAAAGTAGTAAATAAGTCTTTATCTGATTGTAGAACAGTCGTCATCAAACCATGAATCATTGGTGTGTGGTAGACTGTATGAAGTAGTAAATAAGTCTTTATCTGATTGTAGAACAGTCATCATCAAACCATGAATCATTGGTGTGCGGTAGCCCGTATAAAGTAGTAGGGTTGGGTCTTAATCTGAAGGTAGAACAGTCGTCAACAAACCATGAATCATTGGTATGTGGTAGCCCGTATAAAGTAATAAATAAGTCTTTATCTGATGGAAGAACACTCGTCATCAAACCATGAATCATTGGTGTGTGGTAGCCCGTATAAAGTAATAAATAAGTCTTTATCTGATGGAAGAACACTCGTCATCAAACCATGAATCATTGGTCTGTGATAGCCTGTATCAAGTAGTAAATAAGTCTTTATCTGATTGTAGAACAGTCGTAACGAAACCAATAATCATTGGTGTGTGGTAGACTGTATAAAGTAGTAAATAAGTCTTTATCTGATGGAAGAACACTCGTCATCAAACCATGAATCATTGGTGTGTGGAAGGCTGTATAAAGTAGTAAATAAGTTATAATCTGATTGTAGAACAATCGTAACCAAACCATTAATCATTGGTGTGTGGTAGCCCGTAAAAAGTAGTAAATAAGTCTTTATCTGATTGTAGAACAATCGTAACCAAACCATGAATCATTGGTGTGCGGTAGCCTGTATAAAGTAGAAAATAAGTCTTTATCTGATTGTAGAACAGTCGTAACCAAACCATTAATCATTGATGTGTGGAAGCCTGTATAAAGTAGTAAATAAGTCTTTATCTGATTGTAGAGCAGTCGTAACCAAAACATGAATCATTGGTGTGTGGTAGCCTGTATAAAGTAGTAAATAAGTCTTTATCTGATTGTAGAACAGTTGTAAACAAATCATTAATCATTGGTGTGTGGAAGCCTAGATAAAGTAGTAAATAAGTCTTTATCTGATGGTAGAACAGTCGTTACCAAACCATGAATCATTGGTGTGTGGAAGCCTGTATAAAGTAGTAAATAAATCTTTATCTGATTGTAGAACAGTCGTATCAAACCATTAATCATTGGTGTGCGGTAGCCTGTATAAAGTATTAGGGTTAGGTCTTAAACTGTTTGTTGAACAGTCGTAACCAAACCATGAATCATTGGTGTGTGGAAGCCTGTATAAAGTAGTAAATAAGTCTTTATCTGATTGTAGAACAGTCGTAACCAAACCATTAATCATTGGTGTGTGGTAGCCTGTATAAAGTAGTAAATAAGTCTTTATCTGATTGTAGAACAGTCGTCACCAAACCATTAATCATTGGTGTATGGTAGCCCGTATAAAGTAGTAAATAAGTCTTTATCTGATTGTAGAACAGTCGTCACCAAACCATTTATCATTGGTGTGTGGTAGCCTGTATAAAGTAGTAAATAAGTCTTTATCTGATTGTAGAACAGTCGTAATCCAACCATTAATCATTGGTGTGTGGTAGACTGTATAAAGTAGTAAATAAGTCTTTATCTGATTGTAGAACAGTCGTCATCAAACCATTAATCATTGGTGTGTGGTAGCACGTATAGGGTAGTAGGGTTAGGTCTTAATCTGATTGTAAAATAGTTGGAATCTAACTATTTACACCATAGGGAGTGTAGTACATATAAGATACACTAAAACTAGAGACGTAAACAACATTTTACAAATCTAAACAACAAATCATTAGATTAAGATTGTATTAATTAGAATGGGTTTTGTTTGAAGCCTTAAATTATTTGTGATATGTCTTGTTAGTAAATATATACATTAAGTAAAATAAGTTTGCTTCCAATGGCCATTGAATACCTTCGTATCAACAATTATTTAAAGCAACTGTTCCTACCATGTTATACACATTGGAAAACAAATTTTAAAAAGTAAATTCATAGTGGAAAATATTTCGAAACATGATTCCCATTTGTTACGTTTCAAGGTGGATAAACTTGGGGCAAACGGAAGTTACGTCATAGACGCCATGCCGCTTGACTGCAGTAACTGGTTACGATACGTAAATGCTCCACGTAACTTCCAGGAAGAAGATGCACAACCGGTTCTGTGCGCAGGTTTAGTTTTCTACATGACAATAAAAGACGTCCCGCCGGGGACTGAGCTGATGGTGTGGTATGGGGATAACTACGGACTCCACCTGAACGTCAGCCGCGTACATCCGGGTAACTGTGCCATTTCTTCACCATAGTTTTGTAATTGGAATGACCTTAAGAAGGAATTAGTCAAACTGTTTTTTAAGTATTTTTTTATGTTTTAAATTTTCTAGGAATTTAAACACTCAATAATTACGACAAAAAATAAACTTTTTAAAAAATGATATTTGATAATTTAAAAAAATAATGTTAACATTGTATGTTTCAGAGTGATTATACACATGTATATAGGTATTACGGAGTCAATGATACCTCCAGACTCATCTCTTAGACATAAATCTTATGTTTACATAGTTATTATGTATACGTATTCAAGTCGTTGATACTTATTGACTCATCTTTTGTATTCTATGTTCACAGAACACGACCTAAACGCCACCGTGGTATTCCGGATTAATGTCGTGCACATCAAGGACAGTCTTGGCGAGGTCCTAGCCTACGACGACGGGTCTCCACTCACCTACGAGAACTGGCTGGAAAACATCACCTTCACAGTCGTAGAGAAGTCTTTCGGCTTACTACTGTCCTACGACTTACACAAAGAACGATGGCGGTGGCTTCAAGAGAGAAACTATAATTACTTCACAGAAAAAGAGGGACTTTATTTGCCATTTATTTGTGAAGATTGGGACTCTGAACTCCCTGAAAGTTAACAAGAATCCACTCATAGAAAATAAAACTAGTTCTCCATAACACACCCTTGAATTATTTCTGACCATTCTTTTCGTAGCTGAATGGACCATCGTAAAGTTCGTTCAAAAGAAGTAGTACTGCAAAAAGATTTATGTTGGCCGGTAAAACTATCGACATTCATAAAATAATTGGAATCTTTTAGTTAATTTAATTGTGCTTAAATAGCTGGAACACCATTAAAGAGAGATAAACTGCAGTTAATAAAAATGATCAACCCTCGTATATATATCATTAGATAAAAAACCATGATTTGGTATAAACAAAGAAAACATATTTAACGAAAATATCAAACATTTGATTTTAAAGTTCCTAAAACGTTTTAAGGAAAATAAAGAAAAAAACTCGATAAAGAAATTGTCCAAGTACATTATATTTCCAATGTTGTGTATAGCGAACAAAGTTACATAGTAATAAAAAATGAGAATAACAAACTGTCAACCATCTCAAAAATCCATAAAGAGAAACACAAATTCAAAGCAGAGCAAACCCGGACCTCTTAAAAGATAGAAGTGTGATCAGGTGTCTAGGAGGAGAATGTAAATTGTTCAAATGAATGATTGATAGATACATCCAGTGTCGTAAGGTTTTATTCTTAATATGATTGCGACACGACTTTTACTTCTGTTGTTAGATTGTTTGTGAACCACGTGTTTTTAAAGACACACATTTGTTTTCATTTAAGCGGGATTCCAATGAAAGATTTGACACCATACACTGTAACGTCTGCGCCCGTCTTTATCGACACATTAAATTAACTCAAATTAACCACATAACTCGAGACATTTTAATAATTCGACACTTTCAAATAACTCGACAAATTCAAATAACTCGACACATTTTAATAACTCGCCACATTCTTTTATGTTGACACATTTCGATAAATTAACACATAAAATAATGACACCTCCAAATAACTGTAAATATATTTGAAGAAGGAAAATTAGAACAGAAGCAGTGAAAAACAAATACACATAAATATAATCTTTAATTAACTACTGAAATTTGTAACCAAACAAGCTCAATGTGATTAGGGGATAAGGTGCAGTGGCCGTTATTATAACAAGCATTTTACTTTCTACTGGCAGTGACTGGAAATCCTCATTCTCGTTATTTATATAATTATCATTATAATGTTGTATTTTATACCAGTCAAATGTTTTTCGACAATCGCTTATTCACCAAAGGTTTTGATCACCTGTAGTAACTAGTAGCTTAATGACATTCATGTACTGATAATTTCTACCATATCTGCATTTTCTATTACCTCTCATTTAACATTCCTTTGACAGAATAGAAATGTCATTTAATTCCTGAATCAGAAGAAAGTTTGGAATTTTTTTATTTTTTTTGGTTATGCTCATTTTGTTTTTTATTTCTCTTTTTGAGGCTCTTGGGGGCTTTTATTTTTTTAAATGTGTGGGTTTTTTTATTGGGACTTTACTTCCTATTTTCTTTTCAAAAAATGAACTCCTTTCCCCAAATACTTTATCAATAAAATCTGAAGACTGGCGTTAGTTTTGTGGAGTTATCTATGTAATTTTAAAAAAAAAAATATTCGCAAACGCAGTTTTAATGTAAAAAAAAGTGTTTGCTTAGTGGAAAATAACAGTTACATGCATTAATGTGTATCCACTGATAAAATGTAACGATACGAATGTCTAAGCTGTTGCTTACAGTTACAAGTCTACAATATCTTTAGATGTGAGATACTTTTTTTTTTAAAACTCAAATGAAACTTATATAAATCACATTATTTAAACATACATAAACTTATTTTGTGACAACACATAAAATGATAACAAAACAAAACATAACGCCTCGGCTTTTATATTTCAAAAGAACATTTCTCGACCTTGGAGGTTATTCTGCAACATTCACGAACACTCGTACTTTATTTCTTAAATAATACCATGAGAAAAACAAAACCTTTCGTTTACCACTTTTCATTTAACGCCTGTAATGTTTGTTCCAGCATTTTCGAAACTTTATTTTAAGCACCATAGGCATATTAAATATAGGGAACTGTTATATAAAATTCTCAGGATATTGTTGATGTATGGCTTCAAGAGTCATTTACATTTGACATTTAACCGCTGATGTTTTATGGTTCTTGACTTCCGATTTATATCACGTGATAGTCATGTGTCCTTTAAGAACAGGTGGGACATGGCTTTGTTTTCATGAATAAACTTTCAGCAGATCACAGAGGTAAGCAACCACTTACTGCTAGGTATAACTTTGTGACTTTTATCAATACAATAGGCCTTTTTCTAAATTCTTGAATTTTAAAGAATTTGATATCATTCGAACAAGTTGAACATTAAACGGTCATTTATCTATTGCAAAGATTTAATTGATTAGAAACCTTTTTTCTTCTTTACATTTTAAGATATCATTTATTGCCAAAAATACCCTTTTGTTTCGAGTATCGGTATAAGAAAAACTGTCCCGATACAGTTTTTGGTCAATAGATAGACAAACATATTGTTTTTGGTCAATAGATAGACAAAAATATTGTAATTGGTTTTTAGATAGACGAACATACTGGTTTTGGTCAATTGATAAACGTACATTCAGTGGGCGTTTATTTGAAGGATATCGGGGAATGTGCACTTTTAATCATTTCTTCATTTCCGTGAAGACAGCGCCATTGTCTGTCACGTAAATCATTTCAGGACATTCTTAAACGAACAAACCTTTCTTAATTGACTCTTAATTCACTTGAGGTATATGCAGGTACAATTTCAAGATAGGTATCACATTTTTGTTTGCATACTATTTACGACTTTTTATTTGTTTGTCTTTATTAATGTACAAAAACAAAATGTTATCCATATATCTCTCATTCACTTTGTATATGTTTTCTAATCAAATTCTAATTAATATTTTTTACACATCTTGCTGCTTTAACCGTAACTATACATACTATTTCACAAAGTTTAACTTTTCAAATGAAATGATAATTACGAACCATTCTTTACCTTTTAGAAACCATCAGTACATACATGAATATACCAATGTTATTTAATTCAGCATGTGAGTTGTATAAATGAAAAAAGAGACCGTGATTCAGAATAAACATCGAGCAAATTGGTTAAATGAAACAAAGTTAGTACAATCTTAACGTTACAACATTACAACAGCTTGCGCCGTTACAGACAGACAATGTTGTGTACCTGTACACCTGTTTTAAGTGGTCTGTACAGTGCTGGCCTGTGTGGTTCCCTGACACTGTTTAACGATATTTATAGACACATGGTTTACATAGATACATGTTTTATAGGCTTCTTCACGCAATTTTCTGTGAATAGATTTGTGGATTCTTCCCTTTTTATTAGCAAATGTGGACAATTTCGCCATAAATTACCTTGAAATATTACCATGTGGCTAGAATTCACAGAATTAATTTGATTTAAACATTTGTACAGTTTGAACTATGCAGCAAGCTTATATTAAAGCATTTTAAAAATTCTTGTATAGTGTACATATAGCACATTAAATACATTCAACGGTCATTTTCTGTAAAAAAAAGTCATATTAAATACTTAGGGTCATATGCACACACGTTAAATAGACTGCACAAGTGTGAATCATTTGGTCTTGTCTTAGATATCGCTGTTTGACACAAGATGCAACAACAATTAACCGGGAGAAATTGTTGTATGATTAACTATTCCAAAACACATTACCGCTTCAACTGTAAGATATAACTTCTTGATACAAACGTAAGTTGCATATGTGCTATGTAAGGAACGCGGGGGTGTTAAGGAATCATATGGATTCTGATTTACATGTAATTTCGTGAAATCACAAATCTTAGTTATTATGTACATATTCAAATATCTAAGCAACGAAACGTAGATCAAAAACAAATAAAAAATACTGTAGACAATTTTTTTTCCAGAAATTAGTTGGTATTACGTAGATTTACACATTGATGACGTCATGACTAAAAGTTGAATGCCGTGTGAATTTGATCGGAAAGCATTGTAAACATATTCAAAATATAACTAATCTAAGAACTCTAATAAAGTATTGTGGTGTGATTTATTGAGAATTGAACATCAAAATACTGGGGGATATGTTAGTTTTATCAATCATTCGCTAAAAGGTATGTAAATTTGCTTTTCTTTCTCGGCCAGGCTTTCCTCTGTCGTTGTTTACGATATTAAAAACCGACTAGAACAACACTACCCCGTATATATTGAACTTGAAATTTTATACGTATTGTCAGTTTGATCAATGCTTAAATTGAAAAGTGCTGCTAGAATCCCATGTTGTGTGTTGTTTTGATGCAATTTGCCGTTTTCCGTGCAAATTATATAAAAGTTGGGAAGGTTTTATGAGAACCGGATTAATAACTTTATGATAAGGAAAAACATAGGATTCTAGCAGCGGTTTTGATTAAACTGATATGTTGTGCTTTCATTTGGTATGTTTATTTCATTTTGGAAACCGCGGGGTAGTGTTGTTCTATATCATTTTATGTTAAGGAATATACGTAATCTATTTATAGTTGTCACGTGATAATGCACCAGTGTGGCAGTAATGTACTACCCGATTTTACTGCACTGACATTTATTTTAAAGGACAATACTAACTTTTTGATCTTATTCAAAATAATTATTTAATTGTACGATTTTGAATAAAACAAAATAAGACGGTAAATTGCCCATATGCTTCCTTAACACCCCCGCGAAATGATTCAACTCCAGCCAGCATGTCGATTATTGATCACATTACACCTGCCTGTACAGGTAATGGCCGTTGTGACAGGTGACCTGGAAAAATATAGGTCACTGGTCGCCTGGTGTGTGAAGCTTGGTCTCTTACACTCCAATACAATTAACTCTTCAAGTAAAGTACAACCATATATGCAATCTAAATACAAGTAACTCTTAAAGTAAAGAACAGCCAAATGTGCACTCAAAATGCAATGAACTCTTTAAGAAAAGTACAACCAAATATGCACTGTTTTTTTCTTCCTCGCAGAAAAAGAGAAAGGACACTTTTTTAATCATAAATCCTGCCTATGTGGGTGTAAAAAATGCCAAATCAACATTTAAATAAAAGATCATAAAAGTTACGTATGTTAATCTTGTTTACAAACCAGACCCTTATTGGTAAAAAAAAAAATCGATTTTTCGTCAGCCACAATATTATCTTATCATTTTGTAAAGGTTTTAACCAGTTACCTTTTTAAATCGGAATCAATAAGAACATTTCAACAGCAATTTAAAGATATCTTATATTTACCAATAAGAATGTTTTTGCTACTAACTATTAAAGCTTATACTTGTACAGAACCTTTGTTTTCCCAGTTAAGATATTACGAAAAAAATATAGTAATTTTCTCTAAAAGCATAAATAGCAAAATTATGTAATTGTCTAATAGATTAACTAGCAATATCCTTGCCTGATTTGTGCACGTATTTTCATTTATTATTAAAGTACAGCCAAATATGCACTCTAAATGCAATTAACTATTTAAGAAAAGCACAACCATATATGCAATCTAAATGCAATGAACTCTTTAAGAAAAGCACAACCATATATGCAATCTAAATAAAATTAACTCTTAAAGAAACGTACAACTAAATATATTTCTACTAACTATTGAAGCTCGTACTAAAAGCATAAATAGCAAAATTATGTAATTGTCTAATAGATGAACTAGTAATATCCTTGCCTGATTTGTGCACGTATTTTCATTTATTCGATACATTCTGTATATTCCAATGTTGTACACTTTTACTTGTTTAAACAAATGAATACATGTACATTTATCAATGACACTTCTTATTGTCAGCGGTTGAAAGCATTACGCAGTACAGTTAAGGCGGTCAATAAAAATATGGGCAAAGTTTTGTGATGAAAACACGTATACTTTAGTTAAACTGGCAAGTCCTTTTTAAAATCAATAACAGTCACTCAAATGCAATATATTTCTAAAATATATATATATCAGTACAATATTTTATGTTCATAGTGGTCACGTGATATGGCAGTCGCATGGTACAAGCAGATGTATTTGTGGATTTTAGGTCATTAAAAAATTCAATATTGCAAGGGCATAATCATGTCAAAATTCACAACTGAATTATGAAATAACTTGATGTTATATCGTAGATTTTGAAAAACGGTGCGAACTTTTTAGGATTAGAATATTTGTTAGTAGAAACCGTAATTTATAATGCATATGTTGAATAATTTTGAAAGTCACAGGGTTAATTTCATTAAAAAATAATTAATTTGTAAGATTTTACAAGGATCGTAGAAATTTTTAAGATACATAGCATATTTCAAATTCACATGTAAAAGTCTGTCGGGATCAGGTAAGTGTATGCCCTTGCAATTAAGTGATTTATTTAGATACTTAGATTTTAGATAAACGATATTTTATACAAAACCGAGGTGGCTTCTTTATACGATGCATACTTTTAACAAAATGAAAATAAGACTATATAGGTAGCATTCTACTAATAATAATTTTAAACAAAATATTCATTTATACTTTTCCGTTAATGTATGACATTTATTTTTCTTCGCTATAAAACTGCACGATAGCCTTCAATGATTTAACTTTATGCGTCATTTTGAAGCATATGACGTCATATTTTGTAGTACAGCGAGAACGACATCTCGCTTATTTTTCAGTATGTACGATATAACGGACATCAAAATTGTAAGTAATAGCATTTGTTGTTTTTAATACAAAGATTAGTATAAGTTAATTTTACTAATAAATAGATTAATAAGTACTTTCGAGGTTTGTAATATACTGTGATGTCATAATGCACATTTTCCGTACTTTTTGTCTGAACGGAGTTTATTGGCAGCCTTAACTGTGCTGCGTATCATTTGTATATGAAAATTGAATAATATCATAGGAAACAGATAGAAGAAAATGAGACGTAATTACTCAGATACATAATACGTAAATGTTAACCTGAGCTAACATTTACGCTTCAGCACCCTATTTAAGTTGTTTCAAACGAAAATAAAAGATCCCACGCGTTTATTGGTTATACGCAGAAACAATAAAATAAATAAATAAATATATATATATATATATATATATATATATATATATATATATATATATATACATATATGTTATACAGATTATGTGGACATCAAGTATTTGAGAATAACCTTTAGGCAGACCTCAAATTAAGGCAGACAAAAACGGGTCTGCCTGATTTCAAAAGCAATAATTAACGTTGCTTTTATTATTAATTAACTTTGTTTACCATTTTTATGCAAAAACTATACACAATTAATTCATGGAAATACTTTTTGTGTAAATTGTTTATTATTGGTCAGAATGAAACATCATTTAAAATGTTGAATGTATGTTTTTACAAATACGCAGCATACCCTTTTGGTGGACAATCTTTAACTGGATAAAAAACATACTTTTTAAGAGTATGTTTCATGTTTTTAAACCTTTTTTGTCAATTAAGATCATGTTTTATCGAATCCCATGGTTTTTTCCGAAAAAAAAGTTATGATAAAAAAGTCGATATATTTGCCACCGTGCCAAGTCTTCATTTGAGATATATTTTTTGTCCGAAAATGCACTTCGGTTTTTTACGATGGGCTGCGAAGGCTTCCGAACAAACATGGCTGTTTTGAGTTACGAGAGATGCGTAAGTAGGATCAAGCTTATTTAGACTAGCTTACTAAGTTTTTATCTTGTTTTCTTGATATTTATACTTTTAAACAGTAAATTGTATTTGTTGTCACACTCTATTCATGAAATATGACGACAAAAAACATGTTGAATTGAGGAAAACATTTCAAGGACTTAACAAAGTTAAACAATAATACATCAAAACTGATTAATAAATAATTAAATTAAAACAAAATATTTGCAGTTTTAAGTCAAGAGAAAACTCATTCTATGAGATGCATGCATTTCAAAACAGTAGGTTTTACATGTTAGATAATATGACGTCATGGTTGATTTTGGCGTCACCACAAAAAGATGTAGGGCCTATTGTAAATATTAGCTAATCTAGTGTAACGTTAAAGAGTTAAATAACCTCGTGTTCGTAATAATTTTATGCATAATATGTATACGTTTTCAGCTGAAAGCAGTCCTAGAAAACGATAAAGAAAAAGGTAGGTACATTTATGAAATGTAAACAAGCATGCCCCGGCCCTGCATGATGTGTACATGTACCTAACGTTATAGCGATGTTGAGTTGTCTCACTACTGTTATGTCGCAAGAGGCTGCTTGTTAAATTATAGAATATTACCTAAATCATATTAAAAATAATCTATTGATAATTTGGATAATTATCCAGTTTGTGTTCAAAAAGGAGGGGTTGGTGGTTATTTAGGAACTCTTCTGTTTCTTGAGGTAATAATTTTCGGTTCACTGAATGGATGTTGAACCTCGTCTGGGTAAATATCTTGTAATTTATAGCATTTTATCTTGAATTTCAATAACATAACATGAAAATGTGTTCTATATATGTATTATAATAATATTATATGTATTACGTAGTGGGAATTTTGAAGATTTTTTGTGGTTCTGTGTGTTTAGTGAATAAACGAGTCCAGTATGTATAGTATCATAGTATGCGGTCAATAGTAATATCAGGCATCACTTGTATCATTTCTTTTATCACTTCTAACAAATAAGATCTGTAAAATAGTGTCAAGTAATGTGTGTACATTTTTTTGAATTATTACAATCGGGTTCGTTATCGGGGTTGGGCTATCCTCTTTGGCTTGATTCGGGGTACAGAAGACTGTAAGTAATGATATTGTGCATTACAGGCCATTTTTTTCACAAATTTCTACCAGCGGATACTTAATGGACTTGGCTATATTGCCCGAGATAAATTAAAGAATATTATTTTGTCCACTTTGTATTTTATTTCAATATCAACTGCATAGTTTGAATTTCCTCTGTCCTGTTGTCTCCTAGTATAACATGTCAAATATTATCATTAAACTAAACAATCCGAAAGAATATATTTTACATTTAATAAGAGTAAAATTAAGTCTGTTTTTAATATTAGAGTAGAATATATAATTTGAATTTGCTCTGTTCTTTATCTCTTATTTAAAAAAAATATATGAAGCTTAATTTCATAAAATATTACCAGGGACATATACTGTACATGTTATATATGTCTCTGATATTACAAACCAGTAGGGTATGTGTATTGCTTATGCTGCAGTACTCTCAGAGTGGGCTTGTATAACTAATTACACACTAGTTTCCCAGTGAAATGTTGACTATCTTCAACCCAAGATATTTACATGAACTGGTATTTAGTCTGACAAGACGAACAGCGTTTTTTGTTTTTAGGTTTACAAACCCGCCACTTGGTTTTCTGAGTTTTTAGGAAAAAATATAAAATTACAAAAGAGATCTTTTCCCCACGACAGCAAATTTTTGATGGGATTTAGATTTTTGGTGATTTCATATCGGGATCAATATTGTAAGGCAACAACTTCCTGTCAAATATGGCATGAGAAAATGTACACATTAAACTGAGGTTTAATTGTGTTTATTATGGCCTGGTTTAGTCTGAAATTTTTTTGCGGGGCTGGGAAATGCCGAGATCAACAACTTTAAAAGATGAAACTATCTTGTCAGACTGATATGTAATTTAAATTAATGCATGTGATGTCGATGCGTTGCAAGTGGAAAGAAACCGGTCACCAAGCATCCAAAACGCAGCTAGAATAAAACGAAATTCTAATATCATTTATTTAAAGAAAGTTAACATATTCTAAAGCAACATTATCTATTGATAATGTCCATGCTTAACACCTCTGACTATTCATTTATTTATAGAATTCCTTATTTCAACCATTTTATATGAAATTTTGTTTCATTGGTATTAACGAAGATTACCCTTAACAAACAAATTGGAAAACTATTTGTACCAAGCTAAAATGTTTATATGATACAACTATAACTAAACATTCTTATAATGAAAAATGTATCGACCCCTATAAAATGACAAATGAACATTCAAAGCTGTATGTCTAATATTCTATTGTACTTTTTCAGTGATATGTTTCACAGATTACATACTTTTCACATACCGGTATGCTACATCTCATGCTACACTTGATCATCACATCACAATCATGAAGTTGCCATTCATTTAATATTTTTAGAATAAAGATGATGTAAAAAAATGTTGTCCTCAAACAGAACTTCACAATTTTGTGGTTCGTAAACCTAAAAAAAACAATATGTGCCAAAAGTGATTTTTTTTTGTAAAAATTCCCTCTTCCTACGGATCTTTATCATTTTCTTGTTCGTAACTTAATTGATAGAAGGCATACATGTTAACTCTATCGCTTTTCGCGGAAGTCTACAGCTTTTTACCTCTGAGTCTGTTACCCACTTACTGCTTTCATTAGGAAATCTACCGCTTTTCTTCAAAATACATACGTTGTTTTGATAGCCATGTTATGGAAGGCATTGTGGTCCAGAAACTTTCTCATGTTTGAAATTAGAGCATGAATTGAGTCTGGTTCATACATAGTACGCTTTTTTAAGTCATTTGAATGATTAGTTTTCAAGCATGTGTGTTTTACATTAAAAGATGAAAGAAACCACTTATAGTGATTTCATTAGACATTTCAATATTATCTTTACCAAGGAGAAACATTGAAAAATTGTGTGAGGTATTCCAAATGAGCTCCAAATGGTAAAAAGATTTAATCATTTCCCATTATAAATCTCCGTAAGATTCTTGTTTTTGTTCCTGTGAACTTTATTGAGTGAAAAATGATAATTTGTCAATAAAGATATCTTGGATATATACCCTTTTATCAATTTCAATAATAACTTGGGAGAGAATGAAGTTCTTACTTCTCTTTTTTGTAAAATTTTGATAACTTAACCTATTTTTACTAAACAATGGCAATTGTTAAAGTCTCGGCACACAAAGATTTTTTTCCTCCAAAAAGGCTTTATCAGTTTGATGGTAAATGATTACTATTTTTTTTGGGGGGGGGGGGGGCATTTGTTGATATTGCTAAATTTGTCAAGTCTTTTATATTTCAGTTGATATCCTTAATTACTAATAAGAATCTCTATTTACATAAATAGTATATAAAACTATATGCTTTAAAATATACTATACACAAAAAGGCCATGTGCAATGCCATCTCTTTCGGGTTCTTAATCTACCTCTTTTTCATCACAGGAGGTTAGCATGTATGCATGTAGAAGATAGAAAACATTGTTAGCCCCCAACCATCATAGAAAGTCCTCAAACATGCAAACACAGTTGCTGGAAAATATAAAATAAAAGTGCAATTCATTTTCCTCAGAATTTTTTCAGGATTACATTTTTTATCTATTGTTCAAATTTTTGTTTTAGCATTGATGCAGAGGGTGTTACTAACAGCATTAGTCATTTCACCAATGATACAGACAAAGATGCTAATTTGGTCATGAAGCTGAATGTCTTTAATGAAAAAGAGGACCTCTGTCTGTATGCTGTGAAGAATATACAGCCAAGGGAATAGATTCAATACAATTATGGAGATAAAGAGAACCTTTGGTGGAGGAGCAAGGTAAAATATATTATCTAACATCATGGAGAAACTGAAATGTTTTACCGGTACTTGTAATTGATTAATAACATGAATAATGAAAAAGAAAAAGAAAAACATTGAAATTTTTTGAAGATGTATTTTAATGTTAATTGTTTTAAATTTTTAATATGTTTGCCGCCCCCATGTCTTTCTTTCTGTCTGTAGATTCAATTAATTTTAAATATACTGCATGGATAAATTTTCTAGAAATGTGTAGCTAAGTTAAACAATATCTCAACTTGTTCGAACTAAGTTAAATATTCTGTTTGATTGGCATGGGTGAGGGTTGAGGTATTTATTTAGGAGTGAAAATTTTATCTTTTATCATCTGTATACTGTAGATTCCTAATTAACTGCGAGGAATTAATATTCACGTAAAATCGCGAGAAGCACCCTTCGCGGATTTTAAAATCTTGCTATTTTTTTCTAAGAGTTGAAAACTATAAGAAATAAGGATGGAAATTCCGTGTTCGCGATTTTATATTCTCGCGATTTGATCCGAAACCACGAGTACTCGCGTAATAAAAGGAATTTACAGTATAACTAGCAGGTTGATTTTTTTTCAAATGGACATCAGTTTGGTTTAAAAAAAAACAGAATAATGTCAAATATGAGAATTAGAAAAATCAATGATTATAGTGCAGAGAATATTATCTGTATTTTGATTTACTCAACAGTAATTTCTAAGATGGCACAACGAGAAGAGAATGCTGCAGAGGTGTTAGATTGAGATGTTGAGGTAAGTTAAGAATGAATGTCTCTCGTATTCTGTTACAAATATTTTAATATCAAATATATATAAATAAAGTATCTAGTGGACATTATATTAATAGTGCCTGTTTGGGAGGGTAACAGTTGAAATTGACACCCCGAGAAAACCATTGTCAACCGACGTGAAGCGGAGGTTGACAGTGGTTTTCGGGGGTGTCAATTTCAACTGTTATCCTCCGAAACAGGCACTATTTATTTTGTTATACTGAATGTCTTAATTTTAAAGAAAACATCACTGCTTTAAGAAAGGAATAACGTGAATTCTAAGGCGAACCGTACGCGCATGATTTTCGCGCATGTAACAATTCGTAATGTTACCCGTTGCTAAGTGCGTTGCTAACGCTGAAGGTAATAGAACAGATTATGAACTGCGTCTAAACCAATCAGATTTCAGTATTTAACATGAAAGTATAACAAAAGTTAATGTGTCTGCTTAAGAGGGGTAAAAGGAATTAACCATTTTACTCCTAAATAGTAATAATCCTGTATCTCATGTGTAGTCAGAAAATACAACTTCAGAATGGTGAAAATTACCCAGTATACATTATAACTACAGTACCGACAAGACCCAGCCTAACACCAGAGCAAACTCTAACTAAACCCCAGGTTTACTTTCGAGGTTTACTTTTAGTAAATGTTTGTCCAGATGGGGTTTACTTTTGGTATACTCGGGGTTTACTTTAGGTTTACTAACGTTTGCTTTTATGGTTCTATTTAAACATTGAAATGTGAAGCAGACCAGTCTTTTATATTATTATGTTACTGCCTATAATGCCCATCCTTTGTAAATTCCAAATACACATGTAGCATCTGTCTCGGGGGTCAACCTCTGGCAGGGGAAACTCTTGTTTACTTTGGGTTTACTCTGGGTCCCCTCTAGTAAACCGGAGTAAACCCGGAAAGTAAACCTAGGGTTAAGTCTGTGTTTACTTTCTATTAGATTTGGTTTGATTGGTACTGTACCCAAGCTTGGTAATTCACATAATGATTAACTCTACTGGGGTGTTTTTTTGTAGCAAATGGATTTAGAGCAATGTTAAGAGAATGCTGGAGAGGAGTTAGATGGAGATGTTGAGGTAAGTTAAAGATATTTTAGTATCAACTATATATATAAACAGTATTTGGTGGACACAAGTGAAGGTGTCTGCTTAAGAGGGGTAATAGGATTTAATAATTTTACACCCATAATAAATATATGTAATTAATCCTGTATCTCATATGTAGTCAGAAAATGCAAGTGTAGAATGGTGAAAATTACCCGGTAAACATTATGATTACACTATTGATCAGACCCAACCTTACACCAGAGTAAACCCAAGGTTTACTTTCGATATTAATTTGGGGTTTACTTCAGGTTTATTTTTGGAAATTTGTGTACAGTTGGGGTTTACTTTGGGTTCACTCAGTATTTACTTTGGGTTAACTCGCGGTTTGCTTTCATAGTTCTCTTTAAACATTGAAATGTGAAGCAGTCGGGTCTTTTATCTTATTTATTAATTATTTTACTGCCTGTAATGCCCACCCCTTGTATATTCCAAATACTCATGTAGCGTCTGCCTTAGGGTTCTTTCGACAGAAGTTACTCTCTAGTTTACTTTGGGTCCACTCTAATTAATCCGGAGTAAACTCCGAAAGTAAATCTGGGTTTAGTCTGGGTTACATTCTGTAAACTTGGGTTTGATTAGTACTGTACCCAAGTTTGGTATCTCCAACCTATTTATTAACTTAATGGGATGTTTTTTGTAGCAAGTGGATCTGGAGCAAGAAGCAGAGAAAGCTGGAGAGTATGTTTTAGATGGAGACGTTAATGTAAGTTAAAAATGAATGTCTCTCTTTAATATTCTGTCTCAAATATTTTAATATGAATATATATTTATATATATTATACAGTATTTGGTGGACACAAGTTAAGGTGTCTGCTTAAGAGGGGTAATAGGATTTCATAATCAGCTCACCGAGACAAAGTGGGGGTGGGGGGGGGGGGGGGGGGCTTATGCTATACCCACGGTATTGGCGTTGGCGTCTGGATCTTGTTAAGGTTTTTATGCAGGCCCTGTATCTAAGTTATTACTTGTCCTATCTTCACCAAACTTGCAAGGATGATGCATCTGGACCTAATTATGGACATGAAAGACTTGGATGCTGAATCTTGGCCATGAATTTCAGATGCTGGAGGAGGTTAAGGTTTTTGGATCAGGTTCAATTTTTTGGTGCAGGTGCCCTTTGATAGCCATTTCTAAGTGACTACTGGTCCTAACTTCACCAAACTTGCATGGATGCATCTTTGCTATCCAAGGTTTTCTGATCCGCACCACTTCTCACAACCATTGGCATATCGTGCTAACAAAAGTTCGTTTTTTTTTCCAGGATTTTGATTGGGGTTTACTGAAACCGTTCGACCAATCAAAAACTACAAAGCATATCTGATTTAATCAACAATGTTTTCCTTATGTTTATTCACGAGTGTCTCTACTATGAATAGCTCAAAACCCTTATTTTTCTCGTCTTTCTGTTTGAGTCTTCATAATGCATGTATCGATTATTCAATGGTGCAAAAAAAAGTACACTATATTGTTTATCAACAGAGGTGTGCACTCGTAGATTGAGGATTTACCACTCACAGTCTTTTGATCACCTTTCGAATGAATTCAATCCATATGTAACATTTCACATTATTCCTTTTTATTGAATACACTGGGTAACTTGTCAATATCAATGTCTACAGAGGCTGCCATAACTGCATCAGGTACGTTATAGTACGGCATCTTTGATTTAAATAGTGACGAAAAAATCCTGACTTTTGATAGCACAATATGCCAAGGGTTTGTGAAAAGCGGTGCAGATCAGAAACCCTTGGCTAGGGAAGATGGCATGGATGGTGCGTCTTGTAATACTGATGCATTTGAGCCGTAGGTTTTGCATGCTGAATGAGGTTAAAGTTATTTGAGCAGGTGCCCTCTGATGATTATATCTTAGTTATTACTTGTCCTAACTTCACCAAACTTACATGGATGGTGTGTTTTATGATATATGCACTTAGCAGGCTCGAATGCTGAATCTGAGTCATAAGTTTTAGATGCTGGATGCGGTTTAGTTTTTAGGAACAGGTCACATTTTTAGGATATAATAGAACTATTTCAAACTTGCATAGTTGATTTAACTATAATACAAATAAATTGCAGAGGTATCTTCTGATGAAGAGCCTGATCTCCATTATCAAGAATGCTAAAAAAAACCTTCTACCTCACACAATCTTTTTCGATAGATGTTATTATTGTGAAATGATATAGCATGATTCCAATGATATAACATGATTCCAATGATAAAGTATTGTAGGATATGAAACACCATTGTTTTATATGATACCAGCATTAAATAGAGAATAATACATATTCTTTTCCATATCACAGCAAGTATCGGCCCGAGACTCCAATATCAGCCCAGGGGCAGAAGGCCCGGAGGATGATATTGGTCGAGGGCTGATACAGGCTGTGATATGGAAAAGGGTATTTATTATTAAATTTATTACAAACATGTATTTAGTAATGAAAGTTTGACGCTTCGTGTTTCATATGATCTGGTGATCCGCACCTGGCAACTGGACATGATCCGCCCCTTTGGATCAAGTTACCGTTATAATAATATATATGTATCATTATATTTTACAGTATTGTATCATATGACATATATTGTATAGTATCATAGGATGCAATATTGTATTTTATATTATTGTGTTGAAAAACATTGTATCTTACAATACCTTATAAAATGAACATATGATTATCAAACTATTATTAACATATGATACATGATATTGTGTCAAATTAGTATACATGAATATCAAAGATCATTTACTATGATTTTCATATAATATGATAAAGGTGGTCTCACAAAGATGATACCTGGTATCGGTGAGCTTTGTTATCTTTGATTTGTTTGGTTTTTACTCTTATACTAATAAGTAATATGTTATTAATATTGTATCTCATATGTAGTCAGAACATGTAGAAAAGGCCAATAGATCTGTGATTAAATGACTGTTAGATTCACATGGTATGAATGCTAGGCATAC
The DNA here is from genome assembly GCF_963853765.1 of Magallana gigas. Classification (NCBI taxonomy): domain Eukaryota; kingdom Metazoa; phylum Mollusca; class Bivalvia; order Ostreida; family Ostreidae; genus Magallana; species Magallana gigas. Next base: position 1,264,563 of record NC_088853.1, on the reverse strand, counting down.
TATATTACAAAACACATGCCAATGTGTCAGAGATGGATAATTCACATAATTCATATAATATATGCTCAGATATATTATACAAATATTGACTGGGGTGGAGGGCAACATTGATTATATTAGCCTCCGAGGGATTAAATATTGCCCGACGCGAAGCGGAGGGCAATATTGTCGTACCAAGGGGGCTAATATAATCAATGTTGCCCGAAAACACAGTCAACATTTGTTTTGTTATATGAAGAAACAAACCAAAATTAAAGAAAGTAATTGAAAACAGATCACTGTAAGTTTCTCAGCTCAACAAAGAATTCGCGAATTCAATTTTGTGCAAAGTTCATTTCCAAAATATCCTCAGCATCAAACTGTCACTGATGATATTCCACCGCCCGTAAGAAATAACATACAGATGTTCCACCTGATTTCACTTGCAGTAATTTGCAAATTCTTATATCCGTTATGATCGCAAACCGTCGCATTGCGCTTCCGTTGTTTACTTGCCTTTACTGACTGTCTATTATGACGTCACCTTGTTTTGGAGTCGCGAAGAGTTATTTACATCATCGTTTACGAATCAACAAATCAGAAGCGATTAATTGAAATAGAGAGAATATTCTCTAGATATTATTTCTAGCCGGTCAATATTATACAAATATTGACTGGGGTTGAGGGCAACATTGATTATATTAGCCCCCGAGGGATGAAATATTGCTATTGCCCGACGCGAAGCGGAGGGCAATATTTTCGTCTCAAGGGGGCTTATATAATCAATGTTGCCCAAAAACACAGTCAACATTTGTTTTGTTTTATGAAGAAACAAACCAAAATTTAATAAAGTAACTGAAAACAGATCGCCGTAATTTTCTCACTTCAACAAAGAATTCGCGAATTCAATTTTGTGCAAAGTTCATTTCCAAAATATCCTCAGCATCAAATGATCACTGGTGATATTCCACCCACCGTAAGAATTAACATACAGATGTTCTACCTGATTTTACTTCACACTACTTCGCAAATCCTTACATCCGTTATGATCGCAAACCGTCACATTGCGCGTTCGAAAAGTTTTTTAGTACGTCATAGTTTACGAATCCTCAAATCAGAGGCGATTATTTGAAATAGAGGGAATGTTCTCTAGATATTATTCCTAGCCGGTCAATATCAAAAAAATATTGACCGGTCAATATTTTTCGGGCGAGCTAATATTACATTTATTGACTATTCGTCTATATAGAGTTATATAGTGATAATATACTACTGAATATAACAATAAAAAATATTGAGTGGTCAATATTTTTCGGACGAGCTAATATTATTAACTCTCATGTGGTGTTTATTTTTGTAGCAAGTGGATTTGAAGCAACGTTAAGAGAATGCTGGAGAGGTGTTAGATGGAGATGTTGAGGTAAGTTAAGAATGAATGTCCCTCTGGTTTGTATCAAAATATTTGAATATTAATTTCATATGTTCTTATACAGTATTTGGTGGACACAAGTTAAGGTGTCTGCTAAAGAGGGGTAATAGAATTTAATTATCTTATTCCTATGATAATGATATATAATTAATTCTGTATTTCATATGTAGTCAGAACATGTAGGAAAGGCCTATAGATCTGTGATGAAATGACTGTTAGATTCATGTTTGGTATAAATTCTAGGAGTTCTATATTTAAAAAAAACGCATGCCAACGTGTCTGCCAGAGATGGATAATTCATATAAATATATGCTCGACATATATATATATATATTTAAATACACATGTTTGGCTTTTATTTTGTTGACTTTTTATCTTTAAAGCTGGACACCGCTCATAAATAGGCACCATCACACAAATACCTGGTTTATAAATCCTTCGATTTCGTTACACCAGATTGCACACCTGAAACTTCTTTTCATGGTCTTATGATTTTATGCATTTAATTCTTATTTTATGTGCAAATTCTGTTTGTTAATTATATTTTGACCAGTTTATTTGATGTTAGTATTCTCCTGACTTGAAAAAAGTGCATAAAACTTAATAATTTCATTGCGACCGAGTAACACGGTGAGGCAAGTTGTATGTCAGCACAGGTGAGACCTCTACATCGAAATACTTTAAACTGCGAAAAGTTCCGCAGCTTTTATAGGGGTTGTAGGGATAACTGTGGTGAGAGAGAAATATGGCAGACATTGCCTATTTACAAGCAACGTTCAGCTTTAATTGCACTCTCTTAATCATCAACCGTCATCCGCGATTTCATCGATGTTTTATCACTGGCCAATATATTTTCTATATATAATTTATCTTAATCTTATGTTTTTAAATTTTGTTTCAAAAACATCTAAAACCTATGCACATTTTTCATTACAACAGTATACTTTTGATCATTATCTCAGTTTACTAATATGTAGTTCTCAAAGTAAGGTTGGTCCCATAACATCTCATCCCCACCCGTCCCTCTGAAAATGCATGAATTTCTACTAAAATAAGAAGCATTTTAAAACAAAAAAATCAGACATTTACCACATTGTTTGTCTAGGGGATCATCTCAAAGTTTGTTAATTTTTAACATAGGACCCTATGGGATTTTGCTTGAAATTTATCAATTTTGCACATTTTTTCAAACTTCTGCCATAGGGATTTTTTTTCATGTTCTACATATGAAGGTTATTGTTATAAGGCATCAAATAGTCAAATAAAAAAAACCTTTTTCCTCCTGGTTTGTTCTAGAGGTCTTATCAAAATTTTATTTGTATGCCCAATTTCACATCAGTTGTCAGATAATGGCTAATTTTTATTTGATAAAGGCGAAAATTGTGACATTTATATTGTTATATTAAAGAATTATTAAATTTTATAAAAGATCATCAACTTTGATTTTCATAAAATAATAAAGATAGTCTCATGTGGGTGATGCCTCATCCCGGTAAGCTTTGTAATTTATAATTACCTTTGCATATGTTGTAGAATAAAATATTTCATATAGATATACTAGTATCCTTATATGACACAATGTGTTTGAAATTTCATAAAGTTATATTTCTATTTCCTTTTCAGGTAAAACATGTCTGGAGGGTTACTTGAGCAGATCTACATCCTTTTCTTGCACAGTTCTTCAGTTCAGAACAAAGATCATGAATGAAAAGAACAAAAGAAAAAAGAAGCATTCCAATCGATTAAAAAACTTTTTTTTTTAGATTTTTTAAACCAAAACTTTAAATCAAATGCCTTCGTTTACTCCCTTTTAGCTAACCGGAGATGAAAGCTCATGTGAGCTTTTCAGATCACTTTTTTGTATGGCATCTGTCTGTCAACTTTCATATTTTCAACTTATTCCCTAGAACCACTTGGCTAATTTCAACCAAACTTGGCATGAAGAAACCTTGTGTAAATGGCATTCAAATATGTTCGAATGAAGGGCTAAGTCATATCTAAAAGGGGAATGATTTTTAAATCATATTTTTAACAAATCTTCTCAAAAAACATTTGGTTGGAAAAGCTGAAACTTGTGTCGAAGCATCCTCAGGTCATGTAGATTCAAGTTTGTTCAAATCATGTTCCCAGGGGGCAAGGTTGAGCCACAATTGTATAATATAAATGATATATAAAGACAAATCTTCCAAAAACTTTTTTTTCAAAAACCAATAGGCCAGACAAGCTGTAAATTGTGTTGAAGTTTGATTAAATCAGTATGCCGAAGGTTAGGGAGAGGCACCATTGGGAGGGGGGCAATTTTTACATAAGAATATATTGAGAAAAAATCTTTAAAAATCTTTTTCTTTATAATTTTTTTTTCTCAAAAGCCATGCTGTGACTTGTGTGGAAGAATTATCAGATAGTGCAAATGTCATCATGTTCAAATCATGTTCTTGAAGGTATAATTAGGTCACAATTGGTGGGGGTGGTATATTAATCTAAGAAATAATTTTAATTATTCTCCATAACTCAAATTTTAAAATATATGGTATTGCTTATAACCAATCATCTTGACTTTTTGATTCTCAATTGTTGGACTGTGACCGTGGGCTACAAAATTAGTTCAAAGTTTGATGTTCTTGATCTTCATGAGAAATGAAATGCTCAAGATGTAGACAATTGATAATGAAATTATCCAGTTTTTAAAAAAGCACAATGTATAGCATTAGAAAATGTGTTAAAGAAAATTGAAAATCTTTTTATACAGAATCTTTTCTCATACATTGTTTTGATATTTTGTAAATGACCCCTTAAAGCTGATTTCATCATGGATGTTGTTGCTCATGTGAGCGATGTGGCCCATGGACCTCTTGTTTGGAAAGTATCTTAGTCACTTTTTAAACCAAATTTAAATTCGGACAAACAGGAAGATGGCTACATGTTTGATGTTCAAATGCTTCTTCACAGAGATTTTACAAGCAAATTCTTCCCTTTCAAATCCCAATTCTATTTTTTGCACAACTGGTAGCAATTGATTAAGTTTACTTGATTATCATGTACAATGTAGAGATCTAGATGATGCATTATGATTTTTTACACTCACTGATTGTCTTTGTATTACATATTGATTTTTGAATTAATTTAACTATAGGAAACAAAAATTAGACACACTTCCTTGATTGTGTTTCTGAAATATTACATAGTTGTTCCAAGGCAAAGAAGTCAAAATCCAGGCCCGTGGAGTGCATTGATTCAACTGGTTTTTTTTTTTATTGAAATAGAAAATAACCGATTAAGGAAAAACTAATGTGGTGTTAAGCATTTATAAATTATGAGAATGTTGTGCATGTACCTGGGTTCAATTTGTTCATGTACCAAAGATTAGAATTAATGTTAATGCAGTGGCGTCGAAAGCAAATTGAAAGTGGGGGGGGGGGAGGGGGTGCCTAGACTAATCCTCAGAAATCTTGAAATTTTTTCTTCCAAATCATGAAATATCTGGGGGGGGGGGGGTGCTGATTGAATAATTCTATCTTTTCAAAGTAAATTTAGGAACAATTGTGTTTCCTGCGAGAAAAAGTGGGGGTGGGGGGGGGGGCTGAACCCTCTATGATGCTATGTGCCTCATGATTAGGTCTAACTTTGCAAAAAAAGTGGGGGTGGGTGGGGTTGAACAATAATGGAGGTAATAATAAATAAGATTTATTTTAGTTATTGAGCATGTTATCAACACGTGTATAATTATGATACATGTACATGTACTTATATCATTGTTTCAGTTGTTTCACTTTGTTGATCTGTTCACAACATGAGTGCATATTAAATCAAAATACAATATCATGCAGAACAAATTAAAATGAGATATCATGTTGTTTTCATTTGTAATGCTAGTACATTTTTAATGTTCTCATCTTTTATATTTCTGAGAATCAGTGTTTTAAAATAAAAAATATTAAAACTTGGAAGCACCTTTCTTGTTATTCATATGATGTTTGTTATAACATGTACTAGTATACAATTGAAACAAAAGAGTTATTTCTTTTGAAAAAATAGTAATGGTGTTGTGATGTTTTCATTAAGTTTTAATAATTCAAATATTAATGTGTTAATTAAGATATGAATAAAAATTTTACCTATGACAATATAAAATATAACTTTTCAAACATTTGGTGGCACAGCCGCACAACATACACTTAAAAATGTGTTAAGACATGAAAGTTGAATATGATAAAAACAAATATGTTTAGAAAATCAAATACAACATTTCTTTAAAAAAATATTATTCAATTAAGGTAGGAAAAAGGTCACCTAAAATTAATATTTGTAGAATATGAATGCTTTTGCATTTTAATTGACACTTGAATGCATATTGAAATTACTATTTATTGTCTGCCTGATAGGCATTTCGAATATTAATATATGTCTACCTTACATTGTATTTATATAATGTCAGCTTAAAGTCTACTGCATGGTTTTGGAAAATAAGGCAGACCTCTTAAAATGTATATCTCTTTAGATGCAATATATCTTAACAACAGTCTACCAATGAACATACTTTTGTGTTTTAATAGCTTGTTGAGATGGACAATGAATAATATCGAGATTTAAAAAAAGCTATATATGTCTGCCTAAGTATGGTTTTATAGCCATGTCCGCCTATTGTTGAAAGCAGATATATATATATATATATATATATATATATATATATATATATATATATATATATATATATATATATATATATATATATATATATATATAACCCTAATATAGAAGTATTGATATATCCCCATCGTGACTGATGAACCTATAAATCTTAGAACCATTTATATAATCCCAAGTCACACAATATCATATACAACGATTTACTTTGCAGAATGCCCTGAATAGTTCATGCCATCACCATGACGAGAGAAGGCGTTGTTGTCGCCACAGGATTGCTCTTGGTCCTTCATCTGACTGGTATCAAGTTTAAATCTAACATAATTTTATAAACCAAACAATGTTATTATAGAATGAAAATTGTTTCTAGAAAAAAATAGATAATTGCTTTAAATGAAATGATCGCAAAAGTACAGTCAACTAAATTGCATTACATATGTTTTAAAGTTTGCTCCAATAGGTTTATCTATTTGTCAAGTTTTCTGTTTGAGGACACAGGGAATGGTGAGTGTCGCCCGGGGTTTGTTCGAGTAGACCAGTGGTGCTTCTCGTTCCGTCGAACAGAACCTACGTCCATGTTACAATCCAGTGACGTATGTCACCAATATGGCGCTCACATGGCGGTCCTAGACTCTCAGGAAAAGGAGAAGGCTCTGACAGACTACATTAAATGTAAGAGATCGGCGCTGTGCGATGTCACTGCATCTAAAAATAACATCTAAAATATTGTTAATTTCAAAGTTCTGCTTAACATAAAAATTGTTGAATCAGAATGGATTGTTGTCTGACCTTTAGTCATTGTTTGTTTTAGAAATGGGATTCTTTGATATATACCAGGAGAGAAAAGTAAGACTTAATCTCTTCAAAAAGTGTTAATTATTTGAAAATGATCATTCCTGGATTATTTAGTAAAAGTCTTTATTTTTCAAAAATTATTTCTTTTTACTTTATACCAGGAACTGTATAAAATTGCTCAACATGAGTGGGATGTTCAAACAGAAAAAAATAAATGTGAGTTGCAATAAAGCATTTCTAACTTGTATTAGGTCAAACAATTTCTGAACGTGTGTCTTGTTTTCTTATGTTTTTATTTCAATCACTGAAAGTAAACACATATTTAATTAATGTTTTTGATTCTACTATTGGTATATATGAGGATGAAAAAAAATCTGTAAACCCAACACATCAAACAGACAAAATATATTTTATTTTCCTTCAAGTAAGATGCAAATAGCAAGATTTATTTGAAAAGACTTCTATGACAAACTTTCAATGAACAATAAAGGTCTTCCAATTACAGTAAGTATAATTGTTTTGATATTTCAGTTTGTGAAGACTATAAGTTACATGGTATACATAGTAATAAATACCGCCACATACCTAATGCAAAGGTAAATATATCTTTATATACAGTCAAGCTAAATGGTTGACATTGACATTAACCTAATGTAAAATTAATGATAATTTTAATCACGTCATGTCTTTTATGTATTAGTAGTTTTTTCTAGGAAAGCATCGGTCCAATCTGAAAATAAAAAAATACACTATGCTTTGATAAAATTATATAATTATAACCTTCTTTCTCACTTTTAATGATAAATATGTAATAAAACAAACAGAAAGTGGAACAGCTGTTTGTGATATTTAACAATAAAAAATAAACTAGATTTATAAACTGATGGCTTTTGGTGTTTTTTTTTATTTCCATAAATAAAAGAAGTGTCAATTTGTATTTGTTGTGTATGGCCCCTTGACGTTATCTTGTAGCTGTAAGATTCCTCTAGTTGTGTATGTCCCCTTGACGTTATCTTGTACCTGTAAGATTCTTCTAGTTGTGTATGTCCCCTTGACGTTATCTTGTACCTCTAGTTGTGTATGTCCACTTGACGTTACCTTGTACCTGTAAGATTCCTCTAGTTCTGTATGTCCACTTGACGTTATCTTGTACCTGTAAGAATTCACTAGCTGTGTATGTCCCCTTGACGTTATCTTGTACCTGTAAGATTCCTCTAGTTGTGTATGTCCACTTGACGTTATCTTGTACCTGTAAGATTCCTCTAGTTGTGTATGTCCCCTTGACGTTATCTTGTACCTGTAAGAATTCACTAGCTGTGTATGTCCACTTGACGTTATCTTGTACCTCTAGTTGTGTATGTCCCCTTGACGTTATCTTGTACCTGTAAGATTCCTATAGGTTTCCCTCCACACCTAAGAGCAAACCTCAGCACTCCACCAGGATTCAGCATCAAACTCTCGAACACCCCTGGGGCCGGTCTAGGGGCGTGGACGGACGAGTTTGTCCCTCAATACACGATACTGGGTGTTTATGAAAGTGTGATCCACACCAGGGAATCCGACTCGGAATTGTATTCATGGCAGGTATAGTAATAGTACATGTATACTGCTTACGTCACCATGGATGCCGCTACACAAGCTTGCATCTTTGAAGTTAGCAAAAGACCTATTCATTTTATCAGGTGAGACAAGGTAACTTTAGCGTTTTTTTAGAAACAAAGAAATTGTGGAAAAATTTAGTGAAAGCATATTCTGCCCTCAGCACATTTTTTTTTATTTTAGAAGATTTTTATTGAGGTTTACATGTATTTCCAAACACTGTAGTTACAATCAAAAGAAAATTGTTCATAGATCCTTATTCTACTAATGTATGGGCCATATCTAACAAATGTTATACATCAGAGCGTTAAAATAAAAACAACACTTGCAACCAGATTGAAAACAAATACTTCCGTTTTATGACAGGTGGACAAGCAGGGAAGTAACGGTACCTACGTCATTGACGCCGCTGACCCGGCCTGTAGTAACTGGCTCAGGTTCGTGAACTCACCGACCACCCACACAGAGGAAAACGTCACCCCCGTACCCTGCGCCGGCATCGTGTTCTATATGACGTCACGTGACGTGGAGCCGGGGACAGAACTGTTGGTCTGGTACGGTGACGGTTATGGACGGTTTCTTGGAGTAAATAGGATTCATCCCGGTATGTTACGTAGCATTCATGTACGTTTTTCTTTGAATGAAATCTTAACCATGTTTTGCTACTCTTAATAACTCTGATTGTTTTGAAGCTAAATCAATTAAAAGGGTTATTTTGATTTTGGGGGGTTGTAGTAGATATTCTTTTAATTTCAATAAGTTTTTGTTTTGTTTTGCAGAATATGACCTGAACGGTTCCGTGGCGTTACGTGCTAACGTAATAACGTACATTGATGACAAAGGTTTGGTGTTCGACGACTGGATGCCCGTCACGTATCAGAACTGGTTCGACAACGACGACGACGAGGGCGAGACGGTGCTGGACCAAGTGTTTGGTCTGTTGTTGACCTATCACCATGACAGCAAGTGGTACTGGGTGGCTGAGCGTAACTATACTTACTATACAGGACACGAGGAGCTAAAGCTTCCCTTTATCTGTGAAGATTCCACAAATAACTCTGGAGTGAGGGGCTAAATCTTCCCTTTATCTGTGAAGATTCTACATGTAATACTGGAGTGAGGGGTTAAAGCTTCCCTTTATCTGTGAAGATTCCACAAATAACTAGTTTCATCGAATATGCAGCTGGCTAAAAGTGATGTATGTTTATAAAAAATATTGAATTATACTTTATGCAATTGCATAAAAAGCATGCCGGAAAAGAGGAACTTTAATTGCCATTTTGTTGTGAAGATGGTGATTCTTAACTTTCGAAGAGCTGACAAGAATCAATCTTCAGAAAATAAAACAGGTTTTAAATAATACACTCTTAATTGTTTTCTTACATTCCTTTTAAAAGCGAAATAAAACATAGTAAAGGTCATTGAAAATAAGTATCATTGCATAGATATTTATATTATCCCGGAAATATAGGCATTTATAAAATAACTTGCATCTATTTTATAATTGAATGTACTAAAATATCTAAGGAATGTTTGATTCAGGCTCATTTAAGAGAAACACGACAAACACAAATTGTCAAAAACTCAAAAATCGATAAAGCAAAATACACATTTAAAGCAGAGCAAACACTGACTTAAAATAAATTGAAGTGGGACCAGGTGGTTAGGATGAGAGCATCCCCTGCCAAAGGGTTACACCGGCCGTGAGTTATTTGTCATGATCATGCAAAAACGGTAGAAACCACGGTCAGTAAGGTGTACAAATTATGGTTTATATAATTATATAAGTATAAAACCGTCAGTCAGCATGTGTCTTAATCAAACATTGTACATGAGAGTAAATATGCAGCTGGTCAAAGTGATGTATGTTTATATAAATATTAAATATTCATTATCTTGTTTCTATCTTTACATTCAATTTACCATTACTTTGTGATGGTTTTCCTAAAACTGACATAAAACGATAGAACGTATACACAATAAACAATCTGTATTCCCTTTTTTTTTTATATCAAAGCAAACTTGAAATAATATTCGTACTATTAAATTAGAACATTGATTTGTCACAAATAAACTTATCATATTAAACGCATGTCTTTAAAAACAACCGATAACTTCATGTACCTTTCTAATAATTTCCGATAGGAAACACTCGAAATAATGTTTTCTTTCTCCTTTTAATGTACATTATAAATCTTACGTTGTTCTTTGAAAGCCTTATTATAAAAGCATATTTTATACACAAAGCTGAATAGATACATCAAACTTTATAAGGCGTTACTCTTAATATGATAGAGGCTATCCCTATATCCCGGATGACCACATCATATTGTGTTGAAAGAGTGGCAGCGCCTTATCACGTGATTCCAATCCCGAATGAGAAAAGAAAAATTACATTTGGGTTTTTTTTTCTTTGTGAATCTTTTCACAGTCTCTGGATATTCATTGTTTTGTTCACTATACTGTTATGATTTTTTTTCTCGAATTTATGGAAATTCACTGTATAAAAATATTTATAAAGAAGGGACTATGTTGCTCTCCTTTCCCCTTGATACTATAAAGATTTGTTGAGTTTTTTTGGAGTCTAATTGCGTTTAGGTAACAATAAAAATGTTGCAATTGTTGCTTACAGTACAACGTAATCACTACATATCTAATATCCTTTTAAAAAAAAATTCTTTGTTTTATAAATGAATTCAATGAATCAATAAATCAATGAATCATTTCTATACGAAAGGGCATATTTACGTATAAAAATTTTCAAAGGCGAGGCAACTTCTGACATACACTTTGATAAAACAGGACTGTCTCAGTTGAAGTCATCATTTTCTAAGTTCTATGATCGATACAACTAAATTATAAGCAAAAACAGTCTTCGAAAGGATTGCATTATGACTGACCTTTTCATAGTTATTGACCATTATTTATCACCTAATTATCTTCGACTTTTCCACTTTTCTCTTTTCCTGATTTCAACAAAGAATACATGACGGGTGTGACCGGTCAGCAGAGGATGCTCACTCCTCCATGACACCTGATCCTACCTCTAATTTTATAGGTCCGTGTTAGCCCTGCCTCACTCCTCCATGACACCTGATCCTACCTCTAATTTTATAGGTCCGTGTTAGCCCTGCCTCACTCTTCCATGACACCTGATCCTACCTCTAATTTTATAGGTCCGTATTAGCCCTGCCTCACTTCTCCATGACACCTGATCCTACCTCTAATTTTATAGGTCCGTGTTAGCCCTGCCTCACTCCTCCATGACACCTGATCCTACCTCTAATTTTATAGGTCCGTGTTAGCCCTGCCTCACTCCTCCATGACACCTGATCCTACCTCTAATTTTATAGGTCCGTGTTAGCCCTGCCTCACTCCTCCATGACACCTGATCCTACCTCTAAATTTTATAGGTCCGTGTTAGCCCTGCTCCCTGTTTGTATTTTATTTTCGACACTTTTGTAGGCACCACATGTCATTTTATTTAAAGGGAAACATGGAATGAAACTTCTATCAAACAAATGCTTCAAAGATGCGTAATTAAGGTCTTCCATTTCCAACGGAAGACCTTATACTGATTCTGATGGTTTTTCTTCATTATTATTTTTCTTCTTCTAGACGTTTTTAAAACCTCAATAACTTATTTGTTTGTCATCCGATTTCATTCCAATTTTCACGATATATTGTTAATTGAATTAGGATTCTAGAGCACAAAAGAAAATTTAAAAACAACTTCCGGTTTTGAGTTATACCCCTTTTTCTAAAATTTTAGGGGCATTAGTTTCCAGACAAAGGCTCCGAAATGGTCCGTAGCAAATAATTTATAGTTAAAAATCTTTATTATTGACACTTTGAATATTGTCCTCTGATTATTGTATTTTAGTTTTTTTTCCAATTATTCCACTCGAATTATTCAATCAAAATCTATGTTTTAAAAATAGCAAAATTTTTCTCAAGTTTTAGCTTCGAAATTTTTTAGTTTGAAATATTTCCTAAATACATATAGAACAAAAGTTGTGCATAATATTAAGGGCTTTCATTTGACACCAATAAAAAAGGGCTGACCCCTTACATTAAGGGCCAGTAGCCCTTAAAAGATTTTGCTTAATAACTCAAAAAAAACGGTTAGGATTTCGATATTGCTGTCGCTAAAATAGTTGTTTGTTGGGATTTCATAAAGGTCGTTACAATGTTATTTTGTTGGTGATTTGTGTAGTATGAGTGTAAAAAGCTTTACATGTTAACATGTACCTGTTTTCATCTGGCAAGTTAATGAAAGTATCGTGTGCCTAAAACTGGCATAAAGTTACCACAGAAAGTATGATTGCTTATACAGGGGGCTTAAATTCATGATAAAAAAAATGGAACACATGCTTTTTTAAAAAGAAGTTTAAGTCATTGTTGTTAAGACTTAGTTCTTATAGTGCTCAATCCTTAAAGACGAGAATTGGAAAACAAAACATTCTTTTTCTTTTCTAGTAAAACACAAAATACGTATTGAAAAAAATTTATATGCATTACATTTTAGTTATCATACTGCATGCATTTAAAATCCACATTGAATCAGAGCTGTGTGCGTATCATTGCGTAAGCTATCCCTCGCCCAAGGCCGAGAAAATCGGTCACCATGGTCGCGGCTGGACTACGTAGCGGTCAGCGGTTATCTAATACACGAGAGTTGCGTCTCTCATATATGAGTTAATTTAGCTGCGAACTTAAGAATTGTTTCAGATTTGATTACACATACAGGTTTATTCTTTAATTGGATTGAACGATAGGATGTAAATTAAGAAATTAAGTTAGTTAATAAAAGCAATGCCATTCTCAATCTAATGCAATATCAGACATATAGATCAACTGTGGGTTTTAAGTAAAAAAAAATGAAATTCTTCTTGATAGATTTTAGATTAAATTGCAAACTTTTCAAATCTTCCTAAGTTCTGAGCTGTGCGTGTGTATGCGTTAAACCTTTACGTAATCTATCCTTCACCTGCAGCCGAGGAAATCAGCCACGACTGCACTACCTAGCGGTAAACGGTTATCTAATACACAAGATTCGCACCCGCACACTTATATGAATATGAACGTGTTTGAGTGTATATAGCCGTAAATACACTGTACATTGTTTTAATTTTATGTTATAAAAGTTTGTTAATGTTGTATTTATTTAAATTAAACATTGGCAAGTAAATTAAAAAGTCGTTCTGAAAATCAATAAAAGCGATATTACTCAAAATCGGAACTACTCGTCAGACATAATTATATAAATGGTTGGTTTGTAAGTCTAAATGTTTTAAAAACTGTACAAATAATGTTTTCAATCAACAACCAAAAAAAAAACCACCACAAATACCCCCTTCCCCACCACATATATTAAATCCTTTAAATAATGATCACCCCTCGCACATAGCCGAGGAGATCCCGCGCAAGTGGACATCTTCTACATGTACCTTATCACGCGTTCATATTTGGTATTTTGTACGAACGCAACTATTATTATAATGTTTTGAACTATTATATTAGTTTTAGGTGAACAAATAAATTTATTTTACTCTTACAGTTGATTTAGCATTAAATTATACGACGGCGTACAAGGTAATTTAAAAATCAAATCAAGTTATGATCAAAGTTTCATGTTACATGTTTGCGTAGGTGCTGGCACGATAAAAGAATGCCCTGAATTGAGGCATTCGGTGATTATTAGTCCCCTACCGGTTTTTAACCGGAGGGGACTATAGCTTTTTCTCTGCGTCCGTCAGTCCGTCCGTCTGTTTGTATGTCTGTCTGTCCCACTTCAGTTTTCTACACCTTTTTTCTTTATGCGTTTGAAGAATAACATGAAATTTGCTGAACTCAAAATGTCAAACTACAGATCAAATTTACACTTTTGTAGCATCTGGTTGACATATTTTCGTGAAAATTAAATTTTTATATTCCTATTTTTTAATGTTCGGGTTCGATATTCAGCATAACAGTGCACTGTTTTCACAATTTCCACAACCCGGTAGGGGACGTGTATTGCTTCTGCATTACTCCCAGAATGCTTGTTTTAAAGAATATTCACAGAGAAATGGAAGAAAAAAAAACCACACAAAAAACCCCCACAAAACACAAACATGAAACTTGCATCAAATTTATAATATACATACGTAAACTTTCTCCGAGAGAATTAATTTTGATCTGATAAAGGAGACAAAACTGACATAAAAATAGGGATTTTGCATATTATTGCATCGTCGAGAGAAGTAATATTCATTTATGTTATTAAATTTTACGTTACATAGCGGTGTCTGTATATCAGGTGTAAAATCAAGACGCTCACTTATGCATAAATTCTCCCGATGATCTTTGATAGCTGATTATTATTTCCAATGTTCAAGTCTACTCGTAAATAATATCAGCCCTTAATGATGACGTTTAGTCAGAATGAAAAAATAATCCACTGAAAAACCATTTATTGTGTGTTATAAACCTTTGCTTGTATTGTTATTTTTTACTTTCAGAAAAGTAGGTCAATGACCTTCTTTTTGAGTTAACGGCCATTGAATATTTATTGAAAAATCAAGAAAAATCCCATAAAATTTTACACTACGATTGAGATTTTCTTAATTATAAAGATATTACAAATAATTAAACACTTTAAAATATAAGATACGGTTTATGAATGGTAGTGACACTAAATAAGTACACAACATTAAGATTTCAGCATCAATTTCAAAAAATAATTCAGTCCGAATTTTCTCTATCAGTTTTCAAATCCCTACCCATTTTTAATTCAATTTTACAAAAAATAATTGAATGATGATAATACAAAAACATTTATGATATTGAACTACTTATATTGACCTCATTCTGTTGGCATAAAATTTATATGAGGTCAATGATCAGAAATTTGAGATATGATGACTGTTATCGTTTTTAAGCATTTTTCACTATTTTTATTATTCTTGCCATAAGATTTTTGTAATGAATAAGTGAGGTAAAACCAACGGAAAATATGCAAAATTACATAGACTTTAATATAAAATCCTAACTTTCAATATTAGACTACTGCCATTTTTTTTTTAGCAGAAAACAAAATCTGCAAAATTTAGTCCGAATAAACTCTGTTTGGCCAAAAGTTAATTTTTATTTGAGCATAATTCCATAATAAAGTAAAACTATTGAATGTTTTGTCAATAATAATTTATTTCATATATACTTTTTGTGTTTAGAACAAATTTTACTCATTACATTGAACTTTTTAACAATCGAAATTTGAGAACTCCTGTCACACTGGAGCTGCGTCCTCACGGCGATCCCGCTGCGTCATTGAATAATGTAAAACGCCATGGTAAAGGAACTAGAGTCTCCTACAGCGCCATAACAACGCAACGGCATCTTTGTTCGCTGCGGTGGGATATCCTAGAACATTTTAGAACGTCATGCGACGGCGAGCACTTTGAACATGCACATAGTACGCGCCGTGACTCTGCGTTCTGATAAACCCGCCGTAAAAGTGTAGTAAAGTCGCCGTGACAGTGCCATAAAATTTCCAACAGCGCATGTGCACGCGGTCAGCGCGCAGAACACGCCGTGGACGCGCGGTAAAAACTCATAGCACGTCATGAGCGCTCGGCGGATACCCAGCGAGAGCGCAGTCAATCGCCAAGTAGAACTCTGTGGAAACGTAGTTTGGAGCTCTGTAAGAACGCCTCAGTCGCAGTCAGGATGCTGTGACATTTTCAATTGTAATTTTTTAAAATAAGATTGTATATTTAAGGTCTTCCGTTTCCAACGTTTCTTACTAACAATAAGGTCTTCCGTTGGAAACGGAAGACCTTAATAATGGAACAATTAGCAAAACAAAATACATTTACGAATTGATAAAGATCTAACATTTACAATGTTTAATTGTTTAGTATTAATAGACTTCATGTGGATATCTCTTCAATAATATTACACATTCAGAAAATAAAACTTGTATAACCTTATGTTTCTCACTCAGCAACGAACAACCATGTTTGGATGATCACAAAGTGTGAAATAAACAGGAGTCAGTATTACAGTCCATGTGAATTTCAGCCGTAGATGTTGAACAAAGTGACAAACAAAATGTGTGGTTTTGAGAGCAGACTAGATTTGCACAGAAACATTTACAACCAGTCAATATCCCAGCTATCTCCATTATATGGCTGGTGTTGAGCTGGACATGGCGTCCTCATCAGGACGGGATGTGTGTTCATCTACAACAAGGCATTCATTGGCTGTTAATTAATCAATTCCATACATTATATCTAACGATAGAGGTACATTCACAAATTAAAACCTTAACCAGATTACCCTGAAACTTGCTTTATTATTTGTCTAATTAATTAAATTAAGTTAATTCATATGTAACAAAACAACAAATACATGTGTCAGTGAGTTTTACTTTCGTTTAGTTGATGAGTTGTGTTGTGACGATGTGTCCTGTATCGGGTGTCCCCATCAGGAGGGGGTCTGTGTTCATCTACATCAAGGCATTAATTAGCTGTTTATTAATACATCGATATATGTATGATAGAGCTACGTCTACAAATTAAAACTTTAACCTGATTACCATGACACTTTCTCTAATACTTATCTAATTAATTAAGTCAATTTACATGTAACAAATCAACTGATTACAAATACATGAGTCACTCTATATATTTCATAATTGAATACAGCAACCTGCTATTTCTATTCACTAAATACAGTGACATGTAACTATACATTTAATTAATAAAATAATGTATTTAATTTCTCTTTATTTTAGATAAACAATGAATCCCAATGACTGGTAGATGCAGCTAACCCTGTAACAATCAGTTGTTTATATTCACAAACAATCACACAGATAAACATGTCTTACATGTATCTTATTGACTGATAATTTACACGTCTTAGTTATCTATATCTAATTAATGTGAATGATAATGACTCAGACTTACCTGTCAGAGCGTCCTGTCGGGTGATATACCTGTAGACACACACCTTGTTGTTGTACAGTGACCCAACCCAGAGACGGTGAGTGTTGACATCATAACTCAGGCTCCATGGTAAAACCATCTCTTGTGATTTTGTCAGTAGATGTGAGAGGAACTGACCGTCCTTATTTAACATCTGTACTGTTTTGTGTCTAACATCACACACCAAGATGTGTGACAGCGCGTCAGTACAGATTCCACATGGCCATAGTCCTGATCCTGATGGAGGTCCTGTGTATGAGAAACGATATCTTCCTCCACGCTCTGTCACCACTACAGCATCAGACCCAGACACCACGACATCCCCATTGTTGTTCTCTGTTATATAGTTAGGTTTACTATACAGGTCCCGTCCTGTGTTGTCATGCTGTATGGTGTGTGTGAGTTGTCCACTCCGGCTGTACCGGGTTACCTTGCCTGTGTATGTATCATAGTTCCACATCCCGACCAGTAGATCCCCAGTGGACGGGGACCAGTACACACACCCTGGTTCCCATGTAGAGTCTGTTCTCACAATAAATGTGGTGCTTCTTTTCATATCCTTTGACAGTTTGTTGATGTTATAATCCTCATCTATATAAATCAGTTCACTCTCACTGTTCACTGTGTGTAATCCATATAAATCACGACATGAATCCTCCACACGATGTAGAGGGACACCTGTTGTGTCTGTCAAGATGATAATGTATGTAGGATCACTGACCCAGACCCGGTCTGATGTCACACAGGAAATGTGTAAACAACGATCAACACCTGTCAGTGTGAGAGATTGATGGAGCTCAGCACCAGACGTCAGTTTCAGCAGACACTGGTTTCCTACGCGTCGGTTTCCTCTCTCTGTGATTTGGATTGCACTCAGTGACTCCATCACATCCTCCTTGTTGAGTGACTCAGTCATGGAGAGCTGGCTGGTGTGGAGTGTAAGATGTATCTGGGGGAGGGCTGTCTTTGTGAAGGAGAGGAATTGTAGCGCACTGAATGTGAATGCTGGCTGTACATATCTGTGTTCATATCTCCTTAGTCTGACAATATGTCTGATCATTTTTATCTTTTGTTTTTTACATCTGTGTTTGAAATCAAAGTAACATAACACATTGTTCAATAGATCATATACCACTTTGTCAATGAGATTCTTCAGTGTCTGGGCCTTTGTTAACATCTCTGATTGAAGGGGGGAGAATTCTGTGTGACAGGTTTTGACATCAGCTTTGATTCCTGTCAGGAGAACAGGTCTGTAAAAGAGAGCCTCACTTCTGATGGTGTGAATGGTTCCTCTGTGTTGTTGTCGCTTTGTTTTATAGGCTGTTTTAACATCAAGTTGTCTGTGAGTTCTATGTTTTCTGCAGTGGTAACACACAGGAACTTGACAGGGTTCACAGTACTTTGTATAAACATGGCTAGGATGTCTCACACAGATCTCTTGTGTTGGGATGTAGTTGATTTTATCACGGTGTGACACAACATCATGGTCTATTGTTTGGAGATCTTTTACATGGTTCTCTTTACACTGGGGACACAGATCACATGGACACGATACACAATAGTACGCTGTGTCCCCCGGACACTTAGAACATTGATGTAGTCTAAATGAGAAGCTTGCTGTGATGTATTGGGAGCTTGCTGTGTCCATGATGTGGGAGGTCTGGGTCATAACCTGTTCAATGAAAATAAAGAATTTTAGGATTATTATTGTTTGTATAAACATTCAATGTCAAATTTTAAAAGAGATATATTTGGGTTTTTTAAAGATTAATATATTTTCTCTACTTGGATAATTGACGGTCTATTATTCTGGTTCTGATTATAGAGACACTCAACCAGTAGAAAAATACAACATAAGATTGCTGAGTGAGAAAGAGGTGCTCTCTCTCTCTCTCCCTCTCTCTCTCTCTTTATCCCTACATTTCTTTATCTCTGTTTCTCTCTCTTGGATGTGTACATAATTGAGAAAGTGTACTATATGATTATCTAGCAGAGAAAGTCAGAGAGAAAAAAAAATAAGATGTAAAGTACACATCACAATTAAGTTAATTCAATTACCGGGTATTTACTGTCTCAATTTACCTAACATGTACTCCTGCTCTTTTTATTTCTTTCTCTCAATCTCTGTTTCTTACAATTTCAATACTACACATGCACTCTTGGCCTCTCTCTCTCTCTCTCTCTCTCTCTCTCTCTCTCTCTCTCTCTCTCTCTCTCTCTCTCTCTAGATCTTATTCCTCCTCTCTCTCTGATTTTTTTTCTAACACATGCTTTTTCTCTGTCTCCTCAGATTTCTCTTCTAAATATGTGTTTTTGCTCTCTCTTTCTATCTATTTCTCTCTTCAGACAAACTCCATTAAACATGTACATGTACTGAATATATCTTACTCTCAAAGATGTAATCTCTCTCTCTCTCTCTCTCTCTCTCTCTCTCTCTCTCTGACCTATTCTTATAAACATGTGCATCTTACTATTGTAATTTCTCTCTCTTTTTCTCTCTGAGTTACTCTCTGTTAAACATATGCATCTTTCTATTTCTCTTAGACATGTACCGGTAATCTCTCTCTCTCTGTGTCTGTCTCTCTCTCTCTGTCTCTCTCTCTCTCTCTCTCTCTCACATTATTACTCCTTCATTCACTATCTCTAATTTTACAGCTAAACAAGTACTTCTCATCTCTCATTCTTTCTCTAAGCCTCTGTCCCTCATGATTTCATAAATAAACATGTAAACACTTTCTATCTTTTATGTAAACATGTGCATCTTACTTATTCTCTCAGACATGTAGACTTTCTCTCTCTCTCTCTCTCTCTCTCTCTCTCTCTCTCTCAGATACTTACTCTTTTACATGTAAACATGTGCATCTTACTTATCCTCTCAGACATGTAGTCTTTCTCTTTCTCTCTCTCTCTCTTTCTTTCTTGTGACTTACTCTTATACATGTAAACATGTGCATCTTATTCTCTCAGACATGTAGTCTCTCTCTCTCTCTCTCTCTCTCTCTCTCTCTCTCTCTCTCTCTCTCTTGTGACTTACTCTTATACATGTAAACATGTGCATCTTATTCTCTCAGACATGTAGTCTCTCTCTCTCTCTCTCTCTCTCTCTCTCTCTCTTGTGACTTACTCTTATATACATGTAAACATGTGCATCTTATTCTCTCAGGCATGTAGTCTCTGTTTCTTACTCACAGACTTAGTATGTAAACATGTGCATCTAACTATTTTTCTCAGACATTCTCTCTCTCTCTCTCTCTCTCTCTCTCTCTCTCTCTCTCTCTCTCTCTCTCTTCTCTGACTTACTCTGTTAAACATATGCATCATTCTATTTCTCTCAGACATGTAATCAATTTCATTCTTTTATTATTACTTTCTCTCACTATCTCATGATTTTACAGCTAAACATGTACTTCTTGTCTCTCATTAAATCTGTTCTCTTGCTTTCTATCTGTTCTCTCTATCCCTCACACTTTCACTACCAAACCTCTCTCCCTCTCTTCTAACATGTAATCTTGTTTTCTATCATCCCTCTCTTCTCTCTATCTCTGTCTCTCTCTCTCTTTCAGATGAACTCAACTAAACTTTGTCTCTTACTCCCTTACTCTTGATGTTCCATATCTATCATTTAATATTTATTGCTCTGTATAACATGTCTGTTTGCTCTCTCTCTCTCTCTTTCTCTCTCTCTCTGAAACTTACTCTTATCCATGTAAACATGTACATCTTACTTATTCTCTCAGACATGTAATATCTCTCTCTCTCTCCTCTCTTTTCTCTGACTTACTTACTCTGTTAAACATATGTATCTTTTCTTAGACATGTAATCTCTCTCTCTCTCTCTCTCTCTCTCTCTCTCTCTCATTATTACTTTCTTTAATTGCTATCAAAATACAATTCACACCTAATCCTCAAATTTGTGGAAAATGGGAACCCACCAGTGTATACATGTTAATTACTGGTTTATGTCCCATGCTTTGCTATTCCCTTAACTCTGGTTGATTTTTTACTGCCCCCCCCCCCCTAGATAAATTAGCCCCGATATTACCACAAAGGTATGTTTCTCCTCGTCTAACACATCAATAATCAAATGGGAATGTGGGCAATAGTTATATTGTCAGTTCCTGGGTAAGAAGTTGATGTTGACCTCGGCCTATGCTCTCGAGAAACAGTTCTTATCCCAGTACTAACACAATGACCACTGCCCTCATACCCATTTAAAAGATGTATACTACATGTAAAATGTCTATGAATGACACACGACGACAAACGTGAGATAGCAATGGGTCTCCTGAGAGACTCAGGTGACCTAAAAATACATAGTATAGCTACATGAACATGGTGATATTACATGAATACTATACCACATATATTCTCTCTTTGATCTTTCAGTCAACAGCACAGTCAAACACAGCCTGGGAACCTGTAAAGAGACCATCAACTGTTACATTCTAGTACTTGTTGATAGCCCGCACAATTGCGGGATTTAATATTACATACATTTATATGATACAATGCTTCACAAGATATCTGTGAGCCAATGCTCACTAGTGATACCCCCGCTCTGATGTAAATATGCAAAATAAGCAAAATCTTTGACGAAAATTTGTTTGAAAATTTTGGTTAAAAAATAAGCAAAGTCGTCATTTAACAGGAAGTTGACGTTCGATTGGTACAAAAATATATCCCGTGATATGGCATGCCTTAACAAACACTGTGTAAAAATTTCAAGCATCTGCGATAAATTATTGCTGAGATAAATGTGACAGAAATTTTTGTTACGGACGGACAGACAGACAGATGGATAGACAGACAGACGGACAGACACACAAGGGTAAAACAGTATACCCCCTCTCCTTTGGAGCGGGGGTATAATTATATGTTGATCCATATTTTTTGGTTTATTTATGTAAACATAGTGTCTGATTTTTTTCTTAGTTGCTTTATTAACCTTTTGTCAAACTCGCAAAAATCTACATTTATTATATTAATTACTGCTTACTCTCAAACATGTACCTTCAATCTATGTTTATTCTCTCTCTCTCTCTCTCTCTCTCTCTCTCTCTCTCTCTCTCTCTCTCCACACACACATCACCATAACTTAGTTATAGAAATGAGGGCCGACACAGGATTTGCCTTCTGTCTGATTGGATTGAAACACTGTTTTTCAAATGTGACACATATCTTCAGTATGTTCTTATTTACAATTCATCTATGAAATACAGAATGTATCTTTTTATAATAAGGTTATAAAACATGGATAAAATGCAGTTGTGTCTTTACCCCATGTAAAGAACAGACTATAATTGCTATCAAAATACAATTCACACCTCCGTTGACCTCCGCCTATGGTTTCGGGCAACAGTTCTTATCCCAGTACTAACACAATGACTACTGCCCTCATACCCATTTAAAAGATGTATACTGAAATGTCTATGAATGACACACGACGACAAACGTGTGATAGCAATGGGTCTCCTGAGTGACTCAGGTGACCTAAAAATACATAGTATAGCTACATGAACATGGTGATATTACATGAATACTATACCACATATATTCTCTCTTTGACCTCTCAGTACACAGCACAGTCAGACACAGGGAACCTGTAAAGAGACCATCAACTGTTACATACTACAGACTGGTATAACCTATCAGTCAACAGTCAGACACAGAGAACCTGTAAAGAGGTCATCAACTGTTACATACTACAGACTGGTATACCGGTAACCTATCAGTCAACAGTCAGACACAGAGAACCTGTAAAGAGACCATCAACTGTTACATACTACAGACTGGTATAACCTATCAGTCAACAGTCAGACACAGGGAACCTGTAAAGAGACCATCAACTGTTACATTCTAGTACTTGATGATATCCCGCACAAGTGCGAGATTTAATAATATATACATTAATATGATACAATGCTTAATATTTCAAATATTATTTTTTTGTTCATTTTTGTATATATTTTGTCTGATTCTTTTCTTAATTGTTTTCTTAACCTTTTCTTTAAAATTGAAATAAAAAACCAACTGCATGTCTGGATTATTACAGGAGTGGGGATGACAAATCCAAACTAAAATGGATGATATATACATATTACATACCTATATTTAAGTATTGAATCCTTATTTTTTGAAAGATATAGTCTCATAACTGCAACGGTGTGTGCATACAAATTGAATAACGCGCGTTAGAATACGGATTTAATGCTTATATTTACATTTTTTTACCTTCATGCCTTATACCTCAAAATTACTGTATTATCCTATGGGTAAGTTCAAATTAATGGAAGAGCCACAGTAACAGCCACAAGCGTGATCTTTGATTTTCGTTTGTGACGTTGCACTTAACAGCGTTCAACGTTTGTGACGTCACAATTAAAACTCGTGATTTAACCTTTTAGTACCCTGTCTGTGTTATGGTGCTATATCTGCAGTAGCTTTACATGCAAAATATATGTGGAATGTAAATATACATATTATATACCCATCAGTTTTTCTTCCTTGATACTGTCAATTTCACAGTTTGATCTGAGTTTCCGGATCACCACACTGTGGTTTTCCGATTCCGTATCACTGCTCTCTGAAACTGATAACGTCTGTATTTTAGCCCGTTTTTAAAAGAGTTTATATAAAATACAGTCAAACTTCGTTATCTCAAACTAGATGGGACTGTTTAAAACCTTTGAGATATCTGAGTATTTGAAATATCAAGGTACAATACTTAAAGCGGAAGGAAAGTCAAAAACACATTTTATTTATATTAATAAAGTGTTTTAAATCATCACACGTGGTCATGCTGTGTTGAAAATAAACTACATAATTAAGATATAATGCACGTTTGAAGTTAGAGAAATTGTATTTACACGAGATTGACATGATGTAGAACTCTTTTGTATTGAAAACCAAGTTTGGTTTACATACACGCATACAACATATAAAGTGCTCTGAATAAAACGCTGGTTTACACCTTTCGTTACTCAAGTTATCGACTGAACAAAAATAATGTTTAGATTCAAAAGTCAATCCAAAGAATATTATATGTATGCATAAATATATTATTTTTTATTAAAGCACACAGTGGGCCAATTCATTTCATTTTGTAATCCTACAAATTTATTCTTATCAAAATAGAATGATGTCGATTATTTGTTTCAAGGACCCCGCCCCCTCTTCTCAGTACAAATGTATTATATATTCAAATACATTAATGTATTAAATTAATTAAATTAGTTTATTAAAACATCCTACCATATACACCATTCTATTAATGATCACTATTGATGTGTATTATTTGTAGTATAGGAAAATGGTCTAGGAAAAACAAAACATTTTTTTATGAACATTCATCGCCCAGTCACCTTTCAACTTTCTTATTTTATGTATACATGATTTATTCATATAGATGTAGAACACAATCTGTTCATTGTTTACAAATTAATGTATAAGGTTTGCTACCAATCTTTCCTGTATTAAAATGTATGAAATTAAAAGACGCTAGTGTATGCTAGTAATGCAACTGTGAAACGATAAGCACGTGCCTTTATCATTGTGATGTCATGATCAGAAAAAGTTCACACATTATTGAACGTTTTCGCTATTCAAAGGTTCATAGAAGGAAACATATTTGCAACTATAAATATCAAGTATTACCTTCTATGTATACTCTAAGTAAATTCCCAGTAAATATATTCACCCTTTACATAATCATTCAATATCATTGCAAGTATATATTTTAATACAAACTCCCACTGACTTGGATCCCCCAAAGCATGTCCACCA